>NW_027010256.1:0-33912 GCF_036934945.1 Oncorhynchus masou masou
AGGCGGCAGGGCAGCCTAGTGGTTAGAGTGTAGAGGCGGCAGGGCAGCCTAGTGGTTAGAGTGTAGAGGCGGCAGGGCAGCCTAGTGGTTAGAGTGTAGAGGCGGCAGGGCAGCCTAGTGGTTAGAGTGTAGAGGTGGCAGGGTAGTCTAGTGGTTAGAGTGTAGAGGCGGCAGGGTAGCCTAGTGGTTAGAGTGTAGAGGCGGCAGGGTAGCCTAGTGGTTAGAGTGTAGAGGCGGCAGGGTAGCCTAGTGGTTAGGGTGTAGAGGCGGCAGGGTAGCCTAGTGGTTAGGGTGTAGAGGCGGCAGGGTAGCCTAGTGGTTAGAGTGTAGAGGCGGCAGGGTAGCCTAGTGGTTAGAGTGTAGAGGCGGCAGGGTAGCCTAGTGGTTAGAGTGTAGAGGCGGCAGGGTAGCCTAGTGGTTAGAGTGTAGAGGCGGCAGGGTAGCCTAGTGGTTAGAGTGTAGAGGAGGCAGGGTAGCCTAGTGGTTAGAGTGTAGAGGAGGCAGGGTAGCCTAGTGGTTAGAGTGTAGAGGCGGCAGGGTAGCCTAGTGGTTAGAGTGTAGAGGCGGCAGGGTAGCCTAGTGGTTAGAGTGTAGAGGCGGCAGGGTAGCCTAGTGGTTAGAGTGTAGAGGCGGCAGGGTAGCCTAGTGGTTAGAGTGTAGAGGCGGCAGGGTAGCCTAGTGGTTAGAGTGTAGAGGCGGCAGGGTAGCCTAGTGGTTAGAGTGTAGAGGCGGCAGGGTAGCCTAGTGGTTAGAGTGTAGAGGCGGCAGGGTAGCCTAGTGGTTAGAGTGTAGAGGCGGCAGGGTAGCCTAGTGGTTAGAGTGTAGAGGCGGCAGGGTAGCCTAGTGGTTAGAGTGTAGAGGCGGCAGGGTAGCCTAGTGGTTAGAGTGTAGAGGCGGCAGGGTAGCCTAGTGGTTAGAGTGTAGAGGCGGCAGGGTAGCCTAGTGGTTAGAGTGTTGAGGCGGCAGGGTAGCCTAGTGGTTAGAGTGTAGAGGCGGCAGGGTAGCCTAGTGGTTAGAGTGTAGAGGCGGCAGGGTAGCCTAGTGGTTAGAGTGTAGAGGAGGCAGGGTAGCCTAGTGGTTAGAGTGTAGAGGCGGCAGGGTAGCCTAGTGGTTAGAGTGTAGAGGAGGCAGGGTAGCCTAGTGGTTAGAGTGTAGAGGCGGCAGGGTAGCCTAGTGGTTAGAGCGTTGGACTAGTAACCGAAGGCTGCAAGTTCAAACCCCCGAGCTGACAAGGTACAAATCTGTCGTTCTGCCCCTGAACAGGCAGTTAACCCACTGTTCCTAGGCCGTCATTGAAAATAAGAATTTGTTCTTAACTGACTTGCCTAGTTAAATAAGGGTAAAATAAAAATAAATGCAGAGGCAGAACCCCGAGCCTTACCCTTGACTAACTTCTTCGATTGTTCAGCATCTCTTCCATGTTTTTTCACTGCTTCCGATATTCCAGAGTTCAGTCTCTGGAGAATAAAAAAACAAATGAATGATACAGGTGTACATACATACATACTGTACATACATACTGTACATACATACATACATACTGTACATACATACTGTACATACATACATACATACTGTACATACATACATACATACATACTGTACATACATACATACTATACATACATACTGTACATACATACTGTACATACATACTATACATACATACTGTACATACATACATACTATACATACATACTGTACATACATACATACATACAACAGCAGAACAGGTTTCTATTTAGAGGAGAAAGGGAAGTCTCTTCTTTGGAGGGCTAGGTACACATCCTGTTCAGCTAAATAACCTTAATAACTTTACATCTAAAATGTCCAAACTAAAAGATGTTGAATTATAAAAAAAGAGATCATTAAAAAACAGTTAATCCCCTGTGTGTCCGTAGTCTATTATAGGTTACAAGTGTACCAGGAATGAGATCTTACTTTCATCTCCTCGGCTCTCATCCCATCCAGCAAGTAGCGAAGAAGCTCCTGGCTATCCTGCTGCTGGAACCCTTTAAACCGTGCCGCTCTGGGGAGGTGAAGGGGGCGAGAGCGATTCAAAAAAATAAAAACCTTTCTGATGTAAGAGTGCTGATTTCAACAGAAACTTCATTTGCAGGCAGAAATAAAAAAATAATAATAATTAAAAACCAACATTAATATGTATAATCTCACTACTCACTTTTTGCAGACCTGACTGAAAAGTTCTCTCGGGGTGACCACCCCTTCTTCGTCTCCTGGATCTCATTCAGGATCTGGCACATCGCCACGGTCAGAGACCCCGGAGGACCAAGCTGCACCAGAATGGGTTCCTGGAGGAAACAGCATCATCAGCAACAACAACAACAACAACAACAGAACAGGGTATTCCGTTGAGGTATAAACCAGACCTGGCTGGGGGGGGGGTCAGTCAGGATAAAACGTTAAATTACGGTGTGATCTACTGAATCTCCAGGTTTAGTTCATTAGGATCTCTATTGGCTACTGCACATGCAACAGAAGTACTGAACATTAAGGTGAAGAGGTCTAACAGGAGAGGAAGGGGAACCTACCAGGTCTGAGGAGACTCCAGGTGTAATGGTGACACTGGTCTTCTCTTCAGCGGTCACCTTGTTGATGACCTGTCTCAACATCTGTGTCTGAGAGAGGGTCTGCAACAGAAAAATGGAGAACAATGGTTTATTACTCTACAAATATAATTCTGAACTAAGCCTACTAATAAATAGCAATAGTAACAAGCTGAACTGTCACATTCAGACCAAGGCTGTGTATGTATACCAATAGGGCTCTGGTCCAAAGTAGTGCACAATATGGGGCCCTATAAACTCTGGTCCAAAGTAGTGCACTATATGGGGCCCTATAGACTCTGGTCCAAAGTAGTGCACTACACCATGTAGCCATTTCAGACACAGCCCAAGGTTCCTTACCTGAACAACAGAGTTGAAGAAACAGGTGTTTCCAAGGTTACTGAGTCCTCTAACCGACAACGCACAGCTGCTGACTCCTCCCACTGCACCGCTGCTGGCTCCTCCCACGGCCTTCTGTCCTCTAGTCAAACTGCTGCTCTCTTTCAAACCATTTTCTTTCTTGCCGTTCTTCTTCTGATTTTCTTTCGGTTGTGTCACTGTGTTCTCTTCCTTCTCTTCTGGCTTGGTTTCCTGTGGCGCTTCTATCATGCTGTCCTCCAGCTTCACTATTGAATGCTCTGAGTCAATCACCACATAATATCATTACAATACTAGTCAAATCTGATGCTTATCTAATCATGTCGTCAGTCGTATTGCGGTAGAATTCTGTGAGAATTGATTGACTGATTTAATTTGATCATTCAAAGTAGAAAGCTGTTCCAAGCAGAGACAACATTACAGACGTTAAAAACTATCAAAGATAATGACACACTAAAGCCCAACAGGAAAAGTAGTCTAGATATGGGACTCACTTCTCTGTGGACTTTGTTTCCGGGGCTCAGACAAGGCCTGTTTCTTAATGTTGTTCACCAACTGAGCCAGATGGCCTGTTTTAGAGTACTGGACATCATCATCACAGATGTAACACCTGTATCAGAAAACCACACGGGACAATGGTCAGGGATGTAAAATGTTGAGGGGGGTGATGTTTTGACAACAACAAAAACAAAAAACAACAAGCGCACTGTGTAGTGTAATGTGGTAAAGACAGACTTTAAAATTTGAAATTATAAATATTTATTATCATCATGGTTCTAAACGGAACGGAACTCGACGGAACGACTTGATTAGTGTAGTGTCAACATCGCAGCCACTGCCAGCTAGCCTACAAAGTCAACATCGCAGCCACTGCCAGCTAGCCTACAAAGTCAACAACGCAGCCACTGCCAGCTAGCCTACTCCAGCAGTACTGTATCATTTCAATCATTTTAGTCAATAATATTCTTGCTACGTAAGCTTAACTTTCTGAACATTCGAGACGTGTAGTCCACTTGTCATTCCAATCTCCTTTGCATTAGCGTAGCCTCTTCTGTAGCCTGTCAACTATGTGTCTATCTATCCCTGTTCTCTCTCTCTGCACAGACCATACAAACGCTCCACACCGCGTGGCCGCGGCCACCCTAATCTGGTGGTCCCAGCGCGCACGACCCACGTGGAGTTCCAGGTCTCCGGTAGCCTCTGGAACTGCCGATCTGCGGCCAACAAGGCAGAGTTCATCTCAGCCTATGCCTCCCTCCAGTCCCTCGACTTCTTGGCACTGACGGAAACATGGATCACCACAGATAACACTGCTACTCCTACTGCTCTCTCTTCGTCCGCCCACGTGTTCTCGCACACCCCGGAGCTTCTGGTCAGCGGGGTGGTGGCACCGGGATCCTCATCTCTCCCAAGTGGTCATTCTCTCTCTCTCCCCTTACCCATCTGTCTATCGCCTCCTTTGAATTCCATGCTGTCACAGTTACCAGCCCTTTCAAGCTTAACATCCTTATCATTTATCGCCCTCCAGGTTCCCTCGGAGAGTTCATCAATGAGCTTGATGCCTTGATAAGCTCCTTTCCTGAGGACGGCTCACCTCTCACAGTCCTGGGCGACTTTAACCTCCCCACGTCTACCTTTGACTCATTCCTCTCTGCCTCCTTCTTTCCACTCCTCTCCTCTTTTGACCTCACCCTCTCACCTTCCCCCCTACTCACAAGGCAGGCAATACGCTCGACCTCATCTTTACTAGATGCTGTTCTTCCACTAACCTCATTGCAACTCCCCTCCAAGTCTCCGACCACTACCTTGTATCCTTTTCCCTCTCGCTCTCATCCAACATTTCCCACACTGCCCCTACTCGGATGGTATCGCGCCGTCCCAACCTTCGCTCTCTCTCCCCGCTACTCTCTCCTCTTCCATCCTATCATCTCTTCCCTCTGCTCATACCTTCTCCAACCTATCTCCTGATTCTGCCTCCTCAACCCTCCTCTCTTCCCTTTCTGCATCCTTTGACTCTCTATGTCCCCTATCCTCCAGGCCGGCTCGGTCCTCCCCTCCCGCTCCGTGGCTCGACGACTCATTGCGAGCTCACAGAACAGAGCTCCGGGCAGCCGAGCGGAAATGGAGGAAAACTCGCCTCCCTGCGGACCTGGCATCCTTTCACACCCTCCTCTCTACATTTTCCTCCTCTGTCTCTGCTGCTAAAGCCACTTTCTACCACTCTAAATTCCAAGCATCTGCCTCTAACCCTAGGAAGCTCTTTGCCACCTTCTCCTCCCTCCTGAATCCTCCTCCCCTCCCCCCCTCCTCCCTCTCTGCAGATGACTTCGTCAACCATTTTGAAAAGGTCGACGACATCCGATCCTCGTTTGCTAAGTCAAACGACACCGCTGGTTCTGCTCACACTGCCCTACCCTGTGCTCTGACCTCTTTCTCCCCTCTCTCTCCAGATGAAATCTCGCTTCTTGTGACGGCCGGCCGCCCAACAACCTGCCCGCTTGACCCTATCCCCTCCACTCTTCTCCAGACCATTTCCGGAGACCTTCTCCCTTAACTCACCTCGCTCATCAACTCATCCCTGACCGCTGGCTACGTCCTTCCGTCTTCAAGAGAGCGAGAGTTGCACCCCTTCTGAAAAAACCTACACTCGATCCCTCCGATGTCAACAACTACAGACCAGTATCCCTTCTTTCTTTTCTCTCCAAAACTCTTGAACGTGCCGTCCTTGGCCAGCTCTCCCGCTATCTCTCTCAGAATGACCTTCTTGATCCAAATCAGTCAGGTTTCAAGACTAGTCATTCAACTGAGACTGCTCTTCTCTGTATCACGGAGGCGCTCCGCACTGCTAAAGCTAACTCTCTCTCCTCTGCTCTCATCCTTCTAGACCTATCGGCTGCCTTCAATACTGTGAACCATCAGATCCTCCTCTCCACCCTCTCCGAGTTGGGCATCTCCGGCGCGGCCCACGCTTGGATTGCGTCCTACCTGACAGGTCGCTCCTACCAGGTGGCATGGCGAGAATCTGTCTCCTCGCCACGCGCTCTCACCACTGGTGTCCCCCAGGGCTCTGTTCTAGGCCCTCTCCTATTCTCGCTATACACCAAGTCACTTGGCTCTGTCATATCCTCACATGGTCTCTCCTATCATTGCTATGCAGACGACACACAATTAATCTTCTCCTTTCCCCCTTCTGATGACCAGGTGGCGAATCGCATCTCTGCATGTCTGGCAGACATATCAGTGTGGATGACGGATCACCACCTCAAGCTGAACCTCGGCAAGACGGAGCTGCTCTTCCTCCCGGGGAAGGACTGCCCGTTCCATGATCTCGCCATCACGGTTGACAACTCCATTGTGTCCTCCTCCCAGAGCGCTAAGAACCTTGGCGTGATCCTGGACAACACCCTGTCGTTCTCAACCAACATCATGGCGGTGGCCCGTTCCTGTAGGTTCATGCTCTACAACATCCGCAGAGTACGACCCTGCCTCACACAGGAAGCGGCGCAGGTCCTAATCCAGGCACTTGTCATCTCCCGTCTGGATTACTGCAACTCGCTGTTGGCTGGGCTCCCTGCCTGTGCCATTAAACCCCTACAACTCATCCAGAACGCCGCAGCCCGTCTGGTGTTCAACCTTCCCAAGTTCTCTCACGTCACCCCGCTCCTCCGCTCTCTCCACTGGCTTCCAGTTGAAGCTCGCATCCGCTACAAGACCATGGTGCTTGCCTACGGAGCTGTGAGGGGAACGGCACCGCAGTACCTCCAGGCTCTGATCAGGCCCTACACCCAAACAAGGGCACTGCGTTCATCCACCTCTGGCCTGCTCGCCTCCCTACCACTGAGGAAGTACAGTTCCCGCTCAGCCCAGTCAAAACTGTTCGCTGCTCTGGCCCCCCAATGGTGGAACAAACTCCCTCACGACGCCAGGACAGCGGAGTCAATCACCACCTTCCGGAGACACCTGAAACCCCACCTCTTCAAGGAATACCTAGGATAGGATAAAGTAATCCTTCTCACCCCCCTTAAATGATTTAGATGCACTATTGTAAAGTGGCCTTTCCACTGGATGTCAGAAGGTGAATTCACCAATTTGTAAGTCGCTCTGGATAAGAGCGTCTGCTAAATGACTTAAATGTAAATGTAAACTTTGACCCAGAGTTTTGCCTGGTCAACTCACGCAGTCAGGTAAAACTCCTTTCCCTAGTTATTGGGCCCGTCACCAAGCTTTTATTCAATACCATTCACAGATCCTAGTGTACAATATGTCGTTCTTCTACATGTGCAGTCTTCAGTGAGAGTGATGCAGGTTCTGGAGTTTACCCTGACCACGCAACTTTCTCAGGGAAAACCTCTGGTCTCTTTCCTTCTGGTCGTGGGACATGGTCAGTTAAACCTCCTGGACCCAGTATGATAAGAGGAACAGGCCTCCGTCCCAAATTGCACCCTATTCCCTACATCTTACACTACTTTGGACCAGAGCCCATACGCAGTGCACTATGTAGGGAATAGGGTCCCATTTGGAACACGTGGCTCGCAGACACAGTGTTCTATTGGCTCACCAAACGCTCCAGTTGTCCAGGCTGAGCACCAGACAGTGAGGCTCTGACCGAGGCTTCTCGTAGTGCTTGATAGCATGCTGATCCTCAGAGGTACGCCCACACCCCTGGCAAACCAGAAAGACTGTTCGTCAAGTACATTTCACACACACATCTCTACAATTGTTCACCTAATACCTTTTTTGCACTATTGGTTAGAGCTTGTAAGTAAGCATTTCACTGTGAGGTCTACTTCACCTGTTGTATTCAGCATTTCACTGTGAGGTCTACTACACCTGTTGTATTCAGCATTTCACTGTGAGGTCTACTACACCTGTTGTATTCAGCATTTCACTGTAAGGTCTACTACACCTGTTGTATTCAACATTTCACTGTGAGGTCTACTACACCTGTTGTATTCAGCATTTCACTGTGAGGTCTACTACACCTGTTGTATTCAGCATTTCACTGTAAGGTCTACTACACCTGTTGTATTCAGCATTTCACTGTGAGGTCTACTACACCTATTGTATTCAGCATTTCACTGTAAGGTCTACTACACCTGTTGTATTCAACATTTCACTGTAAGGTCTACTACACCTGTTGTATTCAGCATTTCACTGTCAGGTCTACTACACCTGTTGTATTCAGCATTTCACTGTAAGGTCTACTACACCTGTTGTATTCAGCATTTCACTGTAAGGTCTACTACACCTGTTGTATTCAGCATTTCACTGTCAGGTCTACTACACCTGTTGTATTAGGCGCACGTGACAAATAAATGTTGATTTGATATCTAATGTATTTAAGGAACCTTACTCTGTGTCCACATTTTAAGCACATCCATATCGTTGGTGTTTCGCTCATCTCCTCTGATGGAGTCTGTACAGTGGCAGCCGTCTCTTCACCCCTACAGTCTTGGCAGCTGTTACAGGCGGAGTCTACCCCAGTCTTCTTCAGGAAGCTGGAGTCTACACCTTTACGGATATGGTTGCACGACGGACCTGCGGTGAGAGGGACACCAGAGAGGAGTTAGGCTCGTTCATGGTAGCTAATAATGACATTGTATATGTCCTGTATTGGCGTGAGTGAGTGAGTGAGTGACTGAGTGAGTGACTGAGTGAGTGACTGAGTGAGTGACTGAGTGAGTGACCCTACCAGTCAGGTCTATCACTTCGTCCTCTCTAGGACCTTTCTGCCTCCTCTTCACCATCTTGTCTGGAAGACTTTAGACACCTGACCTAGACAGAATGAGTCATCATCACAAACTGCAAGTTAGCCAGAGAGGAGTGTAACGTTAGCTAGCAGTTTAATGTTATTCAGTTAAATATAAACCTTCTGACTTGAAGAAAAAAAACTGTAGTTAACTTAACGTTACTACCTATTTGTCATTTATAGGAACAGATTTAGCTAGCCTACTTATAAGCTGTGTAACGCTAGCTAGTTAGTTAATAAGAAAAGCCATTGTTACTGTAGCTACCATTACTGTCCATGGGCGTCTGTCAAGCATCCACTACAAATGTTTTGATTCATGTATTTGGATAATTGCAAGAAAGAGATCACACAATAAATAAACATACCCAGCAACGTGACTAAATAGGTACCCGTCACCAACCTACCCGGCAGAGGAGCGTTATTTGTGAATCACAGTCGGCCGTTTCGTTTTCCCTTCTTTGAGTAAGACTCTAAACTACACATATCTTTGTGCCGAGTCCACATCTATAGCTAACGACCTTCAGAAAAAAATATATACCAAAACTACACAAAATGATAACTATTCATATTTTAAAACAATAACATCTTAAGCCAGTTGCCACATATACTTGAAAAAAATAAGAAACGCTGTGGTGGTGGTGTACCGCCACAGATAGAACAATGAGACAGATATTTTACCGGATGTATAAATGTGAAACATCCGCTTGGTGTTTCCATCCAATATTCTTGTGCGAGGAAGCCCACTGGCCGGCAGTGGGAGAAGACTTTGGCCAAAATTCAGCAACTTTTCTCATTGATAAAACATTTGATTTAAATAGTTTTCTGTTCCCGACATCTGTTATGAACAGAGTGGACTAAGTTTTGCAGACAACCCTTTGCGAAGAAATATAAAATACAAAACAAAGTCGAATTCACACACACACACACTTCAGAGTAGGCGTTCCCTAACGAAAATATGCAGATAATGCTGAAAAGCGCCAGTAGGATCTCTCTAGCTCTGTCCACCTTCTTGCTTGTTCCGCTCAGTGTGACTAATTTGTTCCCATTGGAAACGACAGGCTGTGGTCTATCTTGGTATAGTTATAAATCTTTGGTGGCACTGTGAAGCAAGGTTCTGACTGGAGGGGGTACAGCTACGACCGGAAATTACTATTCGTAGCAGGTTAAAATAGCATTTTAACTAAGCCGAACCCTTTTCCTAACCTTAACCTAATTCAAATCAAATGGTATTTGTCACATGCGCCGAATACAACAGGTGTAGACCTTACACTGAAAGGCATATTTACAAACACTTAACCAACAATGCAATTCGCCTGACCTGCCACGTGAATTATCCTAACCTTATGCATACATTATCCTAACCTCGGCAAGAATAGCTAAGTACTTCCGGGTCACGGATTTGTGGAATTCTTCAGAATAAGAGGCTGTATATTTTGGAAATGATTCATTACAGCGAACATTATGTGAAATTTGCAAAATGATCGATATTTTATACTAGTTATCATACAAATGATAATAAAAAATATTTATTAGATATGTTTTTATTATTATTATCACGTCTAAATGGTGAACAATGTTTTTGTTGTATGTATTCCAATAATTTATTGCGTTAAACGTTTGCTGTACATTGTGTCGCAGTAAAAGGGGGTACATTCTACTCCGGAGTGCTTCTAGTTTCCAAATCCAGAGTTGACACCCCGAGGAGCGTCGCTGCTAATTTAACAGCCCCTTAAAGAGTGGCGAATCAGTTTAAATCTAATTGGACATACATATACATTTTTATAACAACCAGATAATTTAATTAATTTAACCACAGCCTGTCTTTTCCAACGGGAACTATTGAGTCAGTCTGGGCAGAGCCAAGCAGAGCTAGCCGAGATCCTATTGGCGCGTTGTAGCATTATCTGCATATTTCCGTTAGGGAACGCCTACTCTGTGCATTAAACTCAATACGCCCTTTCGCACCTTCTAAACAAAGCGATTTATTAAAACGTTTGCAAAGGGTAAAGTCTACAAAACGTAGTCAACTCTGTTCATAACATATTTTAGTTATGGGAACAAAAAACTGTATTGAGAACAAATGTTTAATCGATTTGCAGAATATCGGCCAAAATCGATTTCGATCCATCTTTGACGATGGTATTTGTGTTACATTATATCTGTCCCGGCGTACAGCCGATCTAGTAGGTAAATGTATCCGGGTCGTTAGAAACGCCACGCTAGCATCGTAAACGAAATCGTAGGGATTTAAAATAATTATATTTGGCATTGTGTTAAATTGACGTGGTGCAAATAATCACCGATTCCCTCTTACAGAATCGGATTTTCTGTCCAACTAGCCATAGATAGTTAGCAAAAAAACGTTTTGGACGATTTGCAACTAGCATAAAGATTGCTAACAACTAATGAGTTTGAGTCCTCCGCCATGGAAAGCATGCTGTTATCTGTTCGGCTTATCAAGAAAACATGACACTCCCTGTGATGGTGACGTGTAACTTAAGTTCTTTCAATCTTTTTGACATCTGCATGTGCTGAAATAATCACTGCCCCATATGTCCTCATAGGCTAATTCTGAACATTGAGTCTTAACAACAAGACTTTATTAGTACGTATTTTCTGCAGGAATCTTCGAGCATTATGGCCCTTCTAGAGCAGGCGGAATCTCACCTGGCTGAGATAGAGCTACTCTCCAGTATGTACCCCGGTGAAGACGAGCTGGTGATTACTGACCAACTAGCTGTGGCTGAGCTCAGGGAGTATGTGGAGGGAGCGACAGATACCTATCCTCTGTCCAGACCACACATCCTCATCAAACAGAAGCTGGACACTGACACTGTGAAGGGGGTAGGTTAAAAGCACAGCACATGATAATCATTCTACATTCATTTGGCATGACTGACTCACTCAGCTGATGCCATTTTTTTTATTTACATTTGATTTATTTAACTAGGTAAGTCAGTTAAGAACACATTCTTATTTACAATGATGTCCTGGCTAAAGGCCTCTTGCGGGGAGCTGGGATTAAAATAATAATAATAATATTAATATAGGACAAAACACACATCACAACATATAGAGCAGGGGTTTTCAACTATGGCCATACAAAGTCCAGAGCCTGCTGGTTTTCTGTTTTACCTGATGATTAATTGCACCCACGTGGTGTCCCAGGTCAAAACTAGTCCCTGATTAGAGGGAAACCTGGTGTCCCAGGTCAAAACCAGTCCCTGATTAGAGGGAAACCTGGTGTCCCAGGTCAAAACCAGTCCTGATTAGAGGGAAACCTGGTGTCCCAGGTCAAAACCAGTCCTGATTAGAGGGAAACCTGGTGTCCCAGGTCAAAACCAGTCCCTGATTAGAGGGAAACCTGGTGTCCCAGGTCAAAACCAGTCCTGATTAGAGGTAGCCAGGGATATCTATAGACTTGGAGGTCCAGTTGAGTTTGAGGGCTATAGGGTATATCAACACACAACCTGACAATCATTATATTATATTCTACATTCACTGACTGTCATACAGTAGCCAGGGATAGCTATAGCCTTGGATCAGCTTACCAATATGTACGGCATTTTTATATTTATTAATTTAAACATGAATGACCTTCCTTTGTCCTCTTCCACTCAGGTGAACGTGACCATGTCTTGCACCTACTCATCTGACTACCCTAATGTCTTACCTGACATAGCTGTACGGTAAGCCAGATCTGTAACCCTATAGCCTTAATAGAATTGTCTGAAGGACACAAATGAAGTTGTTTGAATTCTTCCCCCCCAGGTGTCCTGACCTCAGCCGATCCCAGCAGGCCCAGCTTCACTCAGACATGAACGCCTACCTCTCAGAGAGCTGCCGTGGAGATGTCTGCGTCCTCTCTGCCGTGGAGTGGGTGAAAGACAACGTACACCTGTACCTGACCGACAAGAGCACATCATCATCAACAGCCCCTGGCAAGAAAGAGTCTCGGTCTACCTGCTCATCTCCGCAGCCCAAAGGTGTCTTTATACCTGCTTTAGTTATTGGATGACATTATTTTATGTATGTTTCTGCAAATGTACCAAAATGTTCCAAATAACAACCCTTAATTTTGACAAATCAGTAACTAAAATATATTCTTGGGTTCTAAAATGAACCTATTACAACTATTAGTAAAGCTTAAACCAAGTTTATTCACCCTATTGGGTCAACACAGCTGCATAAGACAAAAGACATTCACACGAGCACTGATATTTAACCCTTCCCCTAGGCTGAGTCTCCTCCTACACATCTGTACAAGCACTGATATGTCACCCTTTCTCCTAGGCTGACCCTCCTCCTACACATCTGTACAAGCACTGATATTTAACCCTTTATCCTAGGCTGAGCCTCCTACACATCTGTACAAGCACTGATATTTAACCCTTTCTCCTATGCTGAGTCTCCTCCTACACATCTGTACAAGCACTGATATTTAACCCTTTATCCTATGCTGAGTCTCCTCCTACACATCTGATCAGAACCTTAGTGATATCTGTTCCTCCTCATCAGACCTGACCTCTAACCCCAAAGTGTTGACTCCTCCCCAACTCACCGCTGTCATGTTGACTCGTACCAGACGGTGTCTCTTATCCTCCTATCATTTTTTTATTTTACCTTTATTTAACTAGGCAAGTCAGTTAAGAACAAATTCTTATTTACAATGACGGCCTAGGAACAGTGGGTTAACTGCCTGTTCAGGGGCAGAACGACAGATTTGTACCTTGTCAGCTCGGGGTTTGAACTTGCAACTTTCCGGACACGAGTCCAACGCTCCAACCACCCCGATGGCTAACAACAATGATGGCTAACAATAACATAATGTACACGTCCCCCTCTCCCTCAATGTTTTTAATTTTACCTTTATTTAACTAGGCAAGTCAGTTAAGAACAAATTCTTATTTTCAATGACTGTCAGCTCGGGATTTGAACCTGCAACCTTCCGGTTACTAGTCCAACGCTCAAACCACTAGGCTACCCTGCCACCTCTACACTCTAACCACTAGGCTACCCTGCCACCTCTACACTCTAACCACTAGGCTACCCTGCCACCTCTACACTCTAACCACTAGGCTACCCTGCCGCCTCTACACTCTAACCACTAGGCTACCCTGCCACCTCTACACTCTAACCACTAGGCTACCCTGCCACCTCTACACTCTAACCACTTGGCTACCCTGCCACCTCTACACTCTAACCACTAGGCTACCCTGCCACCTCTACACTCTAACCACTAGGCTACCCTGCCACCTCTACACTCTAACCACTAGGCTACCCTGCCGCCTCTACACTCTAACCACTAGGCTACCCTGCCGCCTCTACTCTCTAACCACTAGGCTACCCTGCCGCCTCTACAGTCTAACCACTAGGCTACCCTGCCGCCCAGTGACATGAATAAGTATATTTCATATTTTCAGAACCCAACACTATATATTATTGTAATGTATTATTATAATTATTATTATTATTATTATAGAGCAGTTCAGTCGCCTGTGGATCTACAGCCACCACATCTATAATAAGAGGAAGAGGAAGAACATTCTGGAGTGGTCCAAGGAGCTGGATCTGTCAGGGTTCAGTATGCCTGGCAAGCCTGGGATCATCTGTGTAGAAGGCCCTCAGTCGGCCTGCGAAGACTTCTGGGCCAGGTAGGGTTATACATGTGTAATGTGTTGTTTTTTTTGGAGGGGGGGGTGGGAGGCTCTCCATCCATTCAACCTTAACATTTATGTAGTTTTTTTGGGGGGGGGGGGGGGGGCTCTCCATCCATTCAACCTTAACATTTATGTAGTTTTTTTGGAGGGGGAGGCTCTCCATCCATTCAACCTTAACATTTATGTAGTTTTTTTGGGGGGGGGGGAGGCTCTCCATCCATTCAACCTTAACATTTTATAGTTTTTTTTTTTACAAACATACTATTCTCAATAGGAATAGCATTAGCATCAGACTGTAATATAGCATGTCACCATGTGTGTCGGTGTATTCTAAAGCTTCTAGAACACTCTGTTTACAGGGTGAAGGTTCTAACCTGGAAGAAAATCATTATTCGCCACAGAGAGGATGTTGCCGTGGACAGTCGGAGGGCTGAGGCCAGCGTGGCAGACCACACGGATTCCCTCCGTAGGTTCACAGGGTTCGAGGAGGCCATGTTCGATCCACACGGGAACAGAGGAAACCATATGAACCTGGGCCAGCTCTATCAGTACCTCAACGAGAGAGGATGTGGAGACGTCTTTCAGCTTTACTTTGGAATTGAAGGAAGGTAGTATAGCTGATAGGGTTGGTCCCATAACTGTTGGTTGTACCCACATGAACCAATGGCAGTAAGCAAGTTCCCACATGAACCAATGGCAGGAATCAAGTTCCCAAATGAACCAATGGCAGGAAGCAAATACCCACATGAACCAATGGCAGTAAGCAAGTTCCCACATGAACCAATGGCAGGAATCAAGTTCCCAAATGAACTAATGGCAGGAAGCAAATACCCACATGAACCAATGGCAGGAATCAAATACCCAAATGAACCAATGGCAGGAATCAAGTTCCCACATGAATTCAATGGCAGGAAGCAAATACCCAAATGAACCAATGGCAGGACTCAAATACCCACATGAACCAATGGCAGGAATCAAGTTCCCACATGAACCAATGGCAGGAAGCAAATACCCACATGAACCAATGGCAGGACTCAAATACCCACATGAACCAATGGCAGGAATCAAATACCCACATGAACCAATGGCAGGACTCAAATACCCACATGAACCAATGGCAGGACTCAAATACCCACATGAACCAATGGCAGGAATCAAATACCCAAATGAACCAATGGCAGGACTCAAATACCCACATGAACCAAGGGCAGGAATCAAATACCCAAATGAACCAATGGCAGGACTCAAATACCCACATGAACCAAGGGCAGGAATCAAGTTCCCACATGAACCAATGGCAGGAAGCAAATACCCAAATGAACCAATGGCAGGACTCAAATACCCACATGAACCAATGGCAGGAATCAAGTACCCACATGAACCAAGGGCAGGAATCAAGTTCCCAAATGAACCAATGGCAGGAAGCAAATACCCAAATGAACCAATGGCAGGACTCAAAAGGATTTGCACATGAGATGATGCATTCTCAGTAGGAACCTAGTGTGATTTTATTTGTTGTTAACTGCATACATTACTAAACAGTACGTTCTAAATAGTACGATTAGCACAGTATGTTGTTTCAGTAAGTAGTATGCAAGACAGATTTTGGACGCAGCCATTGTCTATGGGGGTTATTTTTGAATGTTAAAGAAATCTGCTTTATACCAAAATAATCTACAGGTTGAGCTCAAACTACAGAATACACACATTATCCACAAAGTCCTTACGTACAGAACACAGTTGCTTCTCTGTAGAATCCCTCTTACTGTTCTTAGCTTGACGCTCACCAACCAATGTAGCACCATGGGAGTCAGGGACAACAGAAATTAAGAGAGAAGTGCAGCTAATCCACACAGCGATGAGCCCGCAGCTAATCCACACAGCGATGAGCCCGCAGCTAATCCACACAGCGATGAGCCCGCAGCTAATCCACACAGCGATGAGCCCGCAGCTAATCCACACAGCGATGAGCCCGCAGCTAATCCACACAGCGATGAGCCCGCAGCTAATCCACATAGAGATGAGCCCGCAGCTAATCCACACAGATGAGCCCACAGCTAATCCACACAGATGAGCCCACAGCTAATCCACACAGCGATGAGCCCACAGCTAATCCACACAGATGAGCCCACAGCTAATCCACACAGCGATGAGCCCACAGCTAATCCACACAAAGATGAGCCCACAACTAATCCACACAAAGATGAGCCCACAGCTAATCCACACAAAGATGAGCCCACAGCTAATCCACACAAAGATGAGCCCACAGCTAATCCACACAAAGATGAGCCCACAGCTAATCCACACAGAGATGAGCCCACAGTAAAGTGAGAATGGTGGTTGGCTGGGGGGTTTACTGAACCCCTTCTCAAATACAGGCCTTGAAGTCTAACCCCTACTGGAGTGTATCCTTCCTCTCTAAACACAGATTCAGAACTGTGACACCAGGTAGGGGGGTATCTAACTACCAGGGAGAAAAAACAACCACCAGTGCTGTGGATACCATTGCTCAGATTTGTGTACGCCTGGTTTCCACACCTCGTCTCCATCAGCCCCTATTTTCAGAAGCGTCAGCTCCAAATCCTTTGTCCAGGATCACCTGAGAGGTAGGATGGTAGTTTGGTAGATGGTAGCAGTGAAATGGAACAAACTGAAACACAACGTGAGAATGGTTTTACAGATTCGTCACAAGTCTGATCAAACTTATTTTATGCATTCAATACATTCTACAAGCAAACAAACTCATGTAAAATATATCCGACTATAAATAAGAATAGGGGTGGTAAATGACTTGAGTTTAAAAAAAAACCTCAATGGTGCTCGGATAGGGAATTACTGTGTTAATGTCTATGAATGGTTTGTCCCGGGAGATGAGTCACCTTGCCTGAGAACTGAAAACGTATGTTAGCTTCCTGAGCCAATGTCTTGGCTTTAGCACAGTTCATCATGTCAAATACAGTACGAGTTGCACCCGTATAATGATTTTGTAGATACTAAACGATGTTTGAGGATAAATGCAACACTTGTAAGTGCATAGTGTGTGTGTGAATAAATACAACACTTGTAAACACGTCAATTGATATGTGAATAAATTCAATAGGAATTGCAAGCATGCAACTACATTTGAAAATTAATACAACTAATTTACTAAAGTTGCAACTGGGGAATCTTCTGTGAATCAAAACTACATTTTGCGCTCTGAGTTTTGGCACTAATTCAGCGACTAACCTCTGCCAAAAGTTTTGAAGCTGCGAACAAATTTCAGAGAATAACACGAGGTCTGTTGGACCAACCGGGTGAGGCGTTGTCATGCTTTCACGTTTCACTGGGTGCTTTCCATTGTGCTAAATATGGATCAAATGTGTTAAAATTACGAGCTAGCTAAATGATATTCACAGTATTTGAAAGCTACGACAAGGCGTTACTGATGAAGAATTAAAACTAGTGGTTCCATATAGCATAACCGCTACAAAACTGGTGCAAGCTATACAGCCTCTTTTCTATTGGCACATGTCTGTTTAGCGAGTGAGCTATCATTAGAGCCTTCTGGCCAGCCTGCATCTTGTGGTTCTTACTTTGCGTAACAGAGCAATATGTCGAGCTATGTACTTGTCATTTCTTACTAAATGACAGCTGTTGCAGAGATATTATAGAATGGAGGAGATAGGAATCTCATTGGACAATAAATGGAGGCACGTGTAACGCCCCATTCAGCAGACTGATCAATGGCGTTCGCGTTGTCATGGTGCGTCACACCGTTGCTAAGATCAGTAACGCAATCCTTTTCATCAAAGTCAAGGGTATGAGTCGAGAAACCTGCCTATTATCCTCGAAAGTATGTCATGTCACGATTTCAAAAGCTATACGATATTACAAAAAAACAAGTTAATTATCTCACAGCTAGGAAAAGAGATGTAATGTACATCTTGTCAATTCTTCTTTGGTAGGGTTCGTTGGCAGCTGGCATCCAACATTATGGCGCATTACCGCCACCTAGTGTACAGGAGTGTGGGCGACTGTTTCTAATGGCGACGTTCTCAGTATACTCTTTAAACTGATTTCATGGTTCCCCTTCATGCTGGATCTCAGTCTCTCTATCTTTCCCTCTCATACTGACCACACTGTATCAATACATGCTCCACCATCTCTGTTTCCAGGCAATAATCACACTTTCCTATCACATTTAAAGATGTATTCAACCGACTGTGTCCCCGCCCTTAATCTTGTAAAACAAATAGCCTCCCCTCTTCAGTCCCTTCCTGCCGTCCTCCCCGACTTTCCTCTGTACTTGAAATAAATGCCTGCTCTTTGTATCTCTATTCCACTGCTCCTGCCATCTCTGCACCATCACTCGCTAGCATCATGTCCATATCAGACTTTTAGCCTCTGCTTACTACTAAGTGCTTGTTTAGCCAGTACATCAGCTGCCTCGTTCCCCTCCACCCCCGCATGGACCAACACCCTCCCTATCTGTCCCTAGTCTCTCCAGATGGTTCAACACCCTCCCTATCTGTCCCTAGTCTCTCCAGATGGATCAACACCCTCCCTATCTGTCCCTAGTCTCTCCAGATGGATCAACTCCTCCCTATCTGTCCCTGGTCTCTCCAGATGGATTAACACCCTCCCTATCTGTCCCTAGTCTCTCCAGATGGATCAACACCCTCCCTATCTGTCCCTAGTCTCTCCAGATGGATCAACACCCTCCCTATCTGTCCCTGGTCTCTCCAGATGGACCAACACCCTCCCTATCTGTCCCTGGTCTCTCCAGATGGATCAACACCCTCCCTATCTGTCCCTAGTCTCTCCAGATGGTTCAACACCCTCCCTATCTGTCCCTAGTCTCTCCAGATGGATCAACACCCTCCCTATCTGTCCCTAGTCTCTCCAGATGGCTCAACACCCTCCCTATCTGTCCCTAGTCTCTCCAGATGGATCAACACCCTCCCTATCTGTCCCTAGTCTCTCCAGATGGATCAACACCCTCCCTATCTGTCCCTAGTCTCTCCAGATGGATCAACACCCTCCCTATCTGTCCCTAGTCTCCAGATGGATCAACACCCTCCCTATCTGTCCCTGGTCTCTCCAGATGGTTCAACACCCTCCCTATCTGTCCCTAGTCTCTCCAGATGGATCAACTACTGGAGGTGGGAGGAGCCATGGTGTATTTACAGGAATACCTACCGTTGGACTAAACTCCCTTCCATACAGTCCTGTGTCCTTCGCCTGGGTATTACCCACCCACCCACCCACCCAAAGTGTTCTGTCCTCGCTCATGTTCCCAGCATGCCTGTAAAATCCGTTTCGAAGGATGAGAAACCCCATGTCCCTGTAGGTTGACCCAATCATTTATTGCCTGTTGTTGGCTCCTAATCCATTCATCCTATATGACCTCTAGCCTGTCCAATGAATTCCGGGCTGTATACTATACTATACTATACTGCCACAGTCTATTACAGATCGGATCAATGCAACGTACATGGTCCTCAATGAGGAACTCCCCCCCCACTCCTTCCCTGTCAGACCGGATCAATGCAACATACATGGTCCTCAATGAGGAACTCCCAGCCCCCCCCACTCCTTCTCTGTCAGATCAGATCAATGCAACATACATGGTCCTCAATGAGGAACTCCCAGCCCCCCCCACTCCTTCTCTGTCAGATCAGATCAATGCAACATACAGTGCCTTGCGAAAGTATTCACCCCCTTGAACTTTGCGACCTTTTGCCACATTTCAGGCTTCAAACATAAAGATATAAAACTGTATTTTTTTGTGAAGAATCAACAACAAGTGGGACACAATCATGAAGTGGAACGACATTTATTGGATATTTCAAACTTTTTTAACAAATCAAAAACTGAAAAATTGGGCGTGCAAAATTATTCAGCCCCTTTACTTTCAGTTCAGCAAACTCTCTCCAGAAGTTCAGTGAGGATCTCTGAATGATCCAATGTTGACCTAAATGACTAATGATGATAAATACAATCCACCTGTGTGTAATCAAGTCTCCGTATAAATGCACCTGCACTGTGATAGTCTCAGAGGTCCGTTAAAAGCGCAGAGAGCATCATGAAGAACAAGGAACACACCAGGCAGGTGGTAGATACTGTTGTGAAGAAGTTTAAAGCTGGATTTGGATACAAAAAGATTTCCCAAGCTTTAAACATCCCAAGGAGCACTGTGCAAGCGATAATATTGAAATGGAAGGAGTATCAGACCACTGCAAATCTACCAAGACCTGGCCGTCCCTCTAAACTTTCAGCTCATACAAGGAGAAGACTGATCAGAGATGCAGCCAAGAGGCCCATGATCACTCTGGATGAACTGCAGAGATCTACAGCTGAGGTGGGAGACTCTGTCCATAGGACAATAATCAGTCGTATATTGCACAAATCTGGCCTTTATGGAAGAGTGGCAAGAAGAAAGCCATTTCTTAAAGATATCCATAAAAAGTGTTGTTTAAAGTTTGCCACAAGCCACCTGGGAGACACACCAAACATGTGGAAGAAGGTGCTCTGGTCAGATGAAACCAAAATTGAACTTTTTGGCAACAATGCAAATCGTTATGTTTGGTGTAAAAGCAACACAGCTCATCACAATGAACACACCACCCCCACTGTTAAACATGGTGGTGGCAGCATCATGGTTTGGGCCTGCTTTTCTTCAGCAGGGACAGGGAAGATGGTTAAAACTGATGGGAAGATGGATGGAGCCAAATACAGGACCATTCTGGAAGAAAACCTGATGGAGTCTGCAAAAGACCTGAGACTGGGATGAGATTTGTCTTCCAACAAGACAATGATCCAAAACATAAAGCAAAATCTACATGGAATGGTTCAAAAATAAACATATCCAGGTGTTAGAATGGCCAAGTCAAAGTCCAGACCTTAATCCAATTGAGAATCTGTGGAAAGAACTGAAAACTGCTGTTCACAAATGCTCTCCATCCAACCTCACTGAGCATCGAGCTGTTTTGCAAGGAGGAATGGGAAAAATTTCAGTCTCTCGATGTGCAAAACTGAATTTTGCACGCCCAATTTTTCAGTTTTTGATTTGTTAAAAAAGTTTGAAATATCCAATAAATGTCGTTCCACTTCATGATTGTGTCCCACTTGTTGTTGATTCTTCACAAAAAATACAGTTTTATATCTTTATGTTTGAAGCCTGAAATGTGGCAAAAGGTCGCAAAGTTCAAGGGGGCCGAATACTTTCGCAAGGCACTGTACATGGTCCTCAATGAGGAACTCCCAGCCCCCCACTCCTTCCCTGTCAGATCAGATCAATGCTTTCTGTCCAATATCAGACATGTCTATGTCCTGGGAAATATTCTTGTTACTTACAAACTCTTTCCTAATCACATTAGCCTACGTTAGCTCTACCGTCCCGTGGACGGGACACCGATCCCAAATACGTTTTTTTAACTGACTTGCCGAGTTTAAACAAAGGCTAAATAATCAAATAAAATTGTCATTTCGATCTTATCCAGCACTCCAGGATGCTCCTCTTCTCGTTGTCCCTCTGCCCCTCTGACAGATTAGCAGAGCTATGCACGTGGACAAACGCGTTGGCCATCGTCTCTCTGCCTTCTCATCTGTTACTGTCACATCCTTCCACCTCGTCAACACTGGATAATCCCACTCCCTTCTGACCCCACACATCCTCTTAATCATCCCTCCCACTGGTGTCGTCCTTCCAATGGTGTCACAGAACCGATGCCAACATGACCTCTTTGCCTGACGGATAGTTCTCCTCACCAGGGCCTGTTGATACTGAACCAGACTGAGTGATAGTACTCCTCACCAGGGCCTGCTGATACTGAATCAGACTGATGGATAGTTCTCCTCACCAGGGCCTGTTTATACTGAACCAGACTGACGGATAGTTCTCCTCACCAGGGCCTGTTTATACTGAATCAGACTGAGGGATAGTTCTCCTCACCAGGGCCTGTTTATACTGAACCCGACTGACGGATAGTTCTCCTCACCAGGGCCTGTTTATACTGAATCAGACTGATGGATAGTTCTCCTCACCAGGGCCTGTTTATACTGAACCAGACTGAGGGATAGTTCTCCTCACCAGGGCCTGTTTATACTGAACCCGACTGACGGATAGTTCTCCTCACCAGGGCCTGTTGATACTGAATCAGACTGAGGGATAGTTCTCCTCACCAGGGCCTGTTTATACTGAACCCGACTGACGGATAGTTCTCCTCACCAGGGCCTGCTGATACTGAATCAGACTGGGGGATAGTTCTCCTCACCAGGGCCTGTTTATACTGAATCAGACTGAGGGATAGTTCTCCTCACCAGGGCCTGTTGATACTGAACCAGACTGAGGGATAGTTCTCCTCACCAGGGCCTGTTTATACTGAATCAGGCTATGGGATAGTTCTCCTCACCAGGGCCTGTTTATACTGAATCAGGCTATGGGATAGTTCTCCTCACCAGGGCCTGTTGATACTGAATCAGGCTATGGGATAGTTCTCCTCACCAAGGCCCGGGCCTGCTGATACTGAATCAGAGGTTGGAAGTTCTGTGTCCTTTTCAGTACTCTAAACGCCCTGTTCCTACTCCTCACCGCTGCCCCTCGCTCCTCCTTCCACCACGGGACAGCTTTCCTCCTCCTCCTCCCTGAACTCTTAGGTATCGCCTCAGTAGCTGCCCCCACTAACGCTGTTCTCCCCCAGTTATTCATACTATCCACATCCCCTCTCATATCCACCCATCACCTGCTCACTCAGCTCCTGAAACGGATCCCACTTTTCCCTTCCCGAACACCAACCTGTCAACTCCATCCATTGACACCTCCTCCTCTTCTCCGGCCTACCGTGCATACTATGGGGTAATGATCACTCCCTACTGTCGACTCCTCCCATACCTCCCACTCACAGATTCCTGTCATCACATTAGATACCAGAGAGAGGTGCAAGGCAGACTCTCTCCCTGTGACTACATCCATCCTGGTCCCTTGGCCATCATTCAGGTACACCAGATCTTTCATTTCTATCAGATTTTCCATCACTTTCCCCCACCCACAGAGCATTTTTCTGCTACCCATTAGCCAATAGGCTTAGAGCATTCCGTTGTAGTATTATCAACCATAACTAAGTGACTAAAACCCAGTAAAACATGACTCCAGCCTCGGCTGATTGATCTTGAACCTATTTCCAGGTCAACCTGCCGTCGTACTCGGATGTCTCCCAGGCGCTTTCACTGCTGGCTGACTCCTCTCTGTTTTAGACTCTCCTTTAGTGGTACTGTTGATAGCTGGAGATGCTCATAGCAGGACTTTTTCTTATCCATGTATACCATATCCACCTGTCCTGTACCCCCCGGTCTAGATGCTCATACCCGTCTCTCTCTTGAACCTGTATCTCTCCTGGAACACCCTCACTGCCTCAGCATGAGACGCCCTCCTCACTGCCTCAGCATGAGACACCCTCCTCACTGCCTCAGCATGAGACGCCCTCCTCACTGCCTCAGCATGAGACGCCCTCCTCACTGCCTCAGCATGAGACGCCTCCTCACTGCCTCAGCATGAGACGCCCTCCTCACTGCCTCAGCATGAGACGCCCTCCTCACTGCCTCAGCATGAGACGCCCTCCTCACTGCCTCAGCATGAGACGCCCTGCTCACTGCCTCAGCATGAGACGCCCCTCCTCACTGCCTCAGCATGAGACGCCCTCCTCACTGCCTCAGCATGAGACGCCCTGCTCTCTGCCTCAGCATGAGAGACCACCCTCACTGCCTCAGCATGAGACGCCCTCCTCACTGCCTCAGCATGAGACGCCCTCCTCACTGCCTCAGCACGAGACGCCCTCCTCACTGCCTCAGCACGAGACGCCCTCCTCACTGCCTCAGCATGAGACGCCCTCCTCACTGCCTCAGCATGAGACACCCTCCTCTCTGCCTCAGCATGAGAGACCCTCCTCACTGCCTCAGCATGAGACGCTCCTCACTGCCTCAGCATGAGGCCACTCCTCACTGCCTCAGCATGAGACGCCTCCTCACTGCCTCAGCATGAGACACCCTCCTCACTGCCTCAGCATGAGACGCCCTCCTCACTGCCTCAGCATGAGACGCCCTCCTCACTGCCTCAGCATGAGACCCTCCTCACTGCCTCAGCATGAGACGCCCTCCTCACTGCCTCAGCATGAGACGCTCCTCACTGCCTCAGCATGAGAGACCCTCCTCACTGCCTCAGCATGAGACGCCCTCCTCACTGCCTCAGCATGAGACGCCCTCCTCACTGCCTCAGCATGAGACGCCCTCCTCACTGCCTCAGCATGAGACGCCCTCCTCACTGCCTCAGCATGAGACGCCCTCCTCACTGCCTCAGCATGAGACCCTCCTCACTGCCTCAGCATGAGACGCCCTCCTCACTGCCTCAGCATGAGACGCCCTCCTCACTGCCTCAGCATGAGAGACCCTCCTCACTGCCTCAGCATGAGACGCCCTCCTCACTGCCTCAGCATGAGACGCCCTCCTCACTGCCTCAGCATGAGACGCCCTCCTCACTGCCTCAGCATGAGACGCCCTCCTCACTGCCTCAGCATGAGACGCCCTCCTCACTGCCTCAGCATGAGACGCCCTCCTCACTGCCTCAGCATGAGACGCCCTCCTCACTGCCTCAGCATGAGACGCCCTCCTCACTGCCTCAGCATGAGACGCCCTCCTCACTGCCTCAGCATGAGACGCCCTCCTCACTGCCTCAGCATGAGACGCCCTCCTCACTGCCTCAGCATGAGAGACCCTCCTCACTGCCTCAGCATGAGACCCTCCTCACTGCCTCAGCATGAGACGCCTCCTCACTGCCTCAGCATGAGACGCCCTCCTCACTGCCTCAGCATGAGACGCCCTCCTCACTGCCTCAGCATGAGACGCCCTCCTCTCCTGGACCACCCTCACTGCCCCTAGTTAACCTAGTTCATATCTAGTTAATATCTAGCTAACCTAGTTAAAACCTAGTTAATATCTAGTTAACATAGTTAAAACTGAGTTAATATCTAGTTAAGATCTAGTTAATATCTTGTTAATATCTAGTTAACCTAGTTAAAACCTAATGTCTAGTTAAAACCTAGTTAATATCTAGTTCAAATCTAGTTAACATCTAGTTAACCTAGTTAATATCTAGTTAATCTAGTTAAAACCTAGTTAATATCAAGTTAATACCTAGTTAAAATCTATTTAACCTAGTTAATATCTAGGTAACCTAGTTCATATCTAGTTAAACCCTAGTTCATATCTAGTTAACCTAGTTCATATCTAGTTAGCCTAGTTCATATCTAGTTAGCCTAGTTCATATCTAGTTAACCTAGTTCATATCTAGTTAAAAATCTAGTTCATATCGAGTTAACCTAGTTCATATCTAGTTAAACCCTAGTTAACAATGTAATTCATATCTTGTTGAAACCTAGTTAATATCTAGTTTTCATTTTTAACATAAATCCAATATTCCCTCTTCATAATGCTGAAACACAGCAGTTTGCTGCCTCTATGTTATGTCTTTATCTCATAATGTCCTCCTCTGTTTCCCCCCCCCAAGTCCTCTGTTATGTCTTTATCTCATAATGTCCTCCTCTGTTTCCCCCCCCCAAGTCCTCTATCTTCTCCAGCAGTTCTGTGACCTGAGTACCATCACCTCTGTTCCTATTGTTGAAGACATAATTCCTGTTCTCACATTTCTCAACAAGTCACTAGAGGGCCTTCCCTTCATTCTCAATGTGCTGCTCAGTGGTTGTTTCCCCGACAATCCCCACAGGTGACTCCAGACTCTCTTACACAGAACATCAATAGAGAAAGAGTATCTTTAGTGAATGATTCATCCACTTGTATGACCAGGAGGAGAGTGTGGGGTCCCGGGGGACACAGAGACACACTGAGCACAATTTCCCGTTGAACCATCTCAGCAGTGTACAGTACAGAGTGATTATTCCATCAACCACAGTGAGCTCTCCCCTGCTACTTCTCCCGTCTCTTCACACACTGACCAGCTGTCCTCAGGTCATTCACACACTGACCAGCTGTCCTCAGGTCATTCACACACTGACCAGCTGTCCTCAGGTCATTCACACACTGACCAGCTGTCCTCAGGTCATTCACACACTGACCAGCTGTCCTCAGGTCATTCACACACTGACCAGCTGTCCTCAGGTCATTCACACACTGACCAGCTGTCCTCAGGTCATTCACACACTGACCAGCTGTCCTCAGGTCATTCACACACTGACCAGCTGTCCTCAGGTCATTCACACACTGACCAGCTGTCCTCAGGTCATTCACACACTGACCAGCTGTCCTCAGGTCATTCACACACTGACCAGCTGTCCTCAGGTCATTCACACACTGACCAGCTGTCCTCAGGTCATTCACACACTGACCAGCTGTCCTCAGGTCATTCACACACTGACCAGCTGTCCTCAGGTCATTCACACACTGACCAGCTGTCCTCAGGTCATTCACACACTGACCAGCTGTCCTCAGGTCATTCACACACTGACCAGCTGTCCTCAGGTCATTCACACACTGACCAGCTGTCCTCAGGTCATCACACACACAGCTGACCAGCTGTCCTCAGGTCATTCACACACTGACCAGCTGTCCTCAGGTCATTCACACACTGACCAGCTGTCCTCAGGTCATTCACACACTGACCAGCTGTCCTCAGGTCATTCACACACTGACCAGCTGTCCTCAGGTCATTCACACACTGACCAGCTGTCCTCAGGTCATTCACACACTGACCAGCTGTCCTCAGGTCATTCACACACTGACCAGCTGTCCTCAGGTCATTCACACACTGACCAGCTGTCCTCAGGTCATTCACACACTGACCAGCTGTCCTCCAGGTCACACACTGACCAGCTGTCCTCAGGTCATTCACACACTGACCAGCTGTCCTCAGGTCATTCACACACTGACCAGCTGTCCTCAGGTCATTCACACACTGACCAGCTGTCCTCAGGTCATTCACACACTGACCAGCTGTCCTCAGGTCATTCACACACTGACCAGCTGTCCTCAGGTCATTCACACACTGACCAGCTGTCCTCAGGTCATTCACACACTGACCAGCTGTCCTCAGGTCATTCACACACTGACCAGCTGTCCTCAGGTCATTCACACACTGACCAGCTGTCCTCAGGTCATTCACACACTGACCAGCTGTCCTCAGGTCATTCACACACTGACCAGCTGTCCTCAGGTCATTCACACACTGACCAGCTGTCCTCAGGTCACACACTGACCAGCTGTCCTCAGGTCATTCACACACTGACCATTCACACACTGACCAGCTGTCCTCAGGGTCATTCACACACTGACCAGCTGTCCTCAGGTCATTCACACACTGACCAGCTGTCCTCAGGTCATTCACACACTGACCAGCTGTCCTCAGGTCATTCACACACTGACCAGCTGTCCTCAGGTCATTCACACACTGACCAGCTGTCCTCAGGTCATTCACACACTGACCAGCTGTCCTCAGGTCATTCACACACTGACCAGCTGTCCTCAGGTCATTCACACACTGACCAGCTGTCCTCAGGTCATTCACACACTGACCAGCTGTCCTCAGGTCATTCACACACTGACCAGCTGTCCTCAGGTCAAACTCCTCTCTGGTCAGGATGACGTTTCCTGCTGAACTCTTTTCCCAAGTCGATATCTTCCCCCCCTGCATCACAATAAACTTCAGCTCTGAGGAAATGGAAGGAGTCACCTGTCATTTTTTTGAATACAAAACATCTAATAACCTGAAGCACAATAAATAATAGTGTTCATCGCTCTGTCAGAAACATTTCAGTCTCAATGCAGCAATATACGTCTATTGCCTTTGTCTGCCATCACTATAAACGTTTCAATGCATTTGTAAATATATAAATAAATTAATCACATGCACATGAATAATTATTTAATTACATGTACATAAATGTTTTTTTTTTTTTTGTTTTCAATATACTGCATCATTCACATACCTCGGTAGTAAATAGTAAGTATATGCATTTGAAAGAATGTCTGTGTGAGTACTCATGAAAATCATTTAGAGTACTCGACAACGTGAAAAGGGGGCTGAAGGCAACAACAACAAAAATTATCCGATGTTCCAATTACTGTCATATTTTCACAGCTCTTGACCTTCTCCACATAAACATATCAGATTTCTCAGTGCTTATAATTTGAACCTGCTAATAACTAAAGTACATTTTGAGAGCTTGTATATAAGAAATCGAATGTTGATCTTGAATCAACTACTCACGCCCATCCCTAGTAAATAGAGTCGAAGCCAGTTTTACTTGAATTATAGGTAAATAACAGATTATAATTTATAGAAATGACCTAATTTTGTGTTTAATCCACTGGAAGCTATTCTTATTTACTGTCTTTCTCTCTCCCCCTCCATCCCGGAACACTCCTGCAGTGATAGAAACAGTCTTTCTGTCTCTCCTCCCTCCCCCTCCAGCCTAGAACACTCCTGCAGTGATAGAAACAGTCTTTCTGTCTCTCCTCCCTCCCCCTCCAGCCTGGAACACTCCTGCAGTGATAGAAACAGTCTTTCTGAACACTCCTGCAGTGATAGAAACAGTCTTTCTGTCTCTCCTCCCTCCCCCCTCCAGCCTGGAACACTCCTGCAGTGATAGAAACAGTCTTTCTGTCTCTCCTCCCTCCCCCTCCAGCCTAGAACACTCCTGCAGTGATAGAAACAGTCTTTCTGTCTCTCCTCCTCCCCCTCCAGCCTAGAACACTCCTGCAGTGATAGAAACAGTCTTTCTGTCTCTCCTCCCTCCCCCCTCCAGCCTGGAACACTCCTGCAGTGATAGAAACAGTCTTTCTGTCTCTCCTCCCTCCCCCCCTCCAGCCCTAGAACACTCCTGCAGTGATAGAAACAGTCTTTCTGTCTTTCTGTCTTTCTCCCCTCCCTCCCCTCCAGCCCGGAACACTCCTGCAGTGATAGAAACAGTCTTTCTGTCTCTCCTCCCTCCCCCTCCAGCCTGGAACACTCCTGCAGTGATAGAAACAGTCTTTCTGTCTCTCCTCCCTCCCCCTCCAGCCTGGAACACTCCTGCAGTGATAGAAACAGTCTTTCTGTCTCTCCTCCCTCCCCCTCCAGCCCGGAACACTCCTGCAGTGATAGAAACAGTCTTTCTGTCTCTCCTCCCTCCCTCCCCCTCCAGCCCGGAACACTCCTGCAGTGATAGAAACAGTCTTTCTGTCTCTCCTCCCTCCCTCCAGCCTAGAACCTCCAGCCTAGAACACTCCTGCAGTGATAGAAACAGTCTTTCTGTCTCTCCTCCCTCCCCCCTCCAGCCTAGAACACTCCTGCAGTGATAGAAACAGTCTTTCTGTCTCTCCTCCCTCCCCCCTCCAGCCCGGAACACTCCTGCAGTGATAGAAACAGTCTTTCTGTCTCTCCTCCCTCCCCCTCCAGCCCGGAACACTCCTGCAGTGATAGAACAGTCTTTCTGTCTCTCCTCCCCCCTCCCTCCCCCCTCCAGCCTAGAACACTCCTGCAGTGATAGAAACAGTCTTTCTGTCTCTCCTCCCTCCCCCCTCCAGCCTAGAACACTCCTGCAGTGATAGAAACAGTCTTTCTGTCTCTCCTCCCTCCCCCCTCCAGCCTGGAACACTCCTGCAGTGATAGAAACAGCACATACATTTGAGTTTTTTTATTACAAAAAAACAAACATTTCTGCGAACAGAGGTTTCCAGTGCGTCATCATGAGGACACAGTTGTTTATTATACAGGAAGAGAGACACCAGATTATACAGGAAGAGAGACACCAGATTGTACAGGAAGAGAGACAACAGATTATACAAGAGAGACAACAGATTATACAAGAAGAGAGACACCAGATTATACAGGAAGAGAGACAACAGATTATACAAGAAGAGAGACAACAGATTATACAGGAAGAGAGACACCAGATTATACAAGAAGAGAGACACCAGATTATACAAGAAGAGAGACAGCAGATTATACAAGAAAGACACCAGATTATACAGGAAGAGAGACAGATTATACAGGAAGAGAGACACCAGATTATACAGGAAGAGAGAACAGACATAGAAGAAAGGCACATCATACGGTAAGTAACACAAGGTAGGGTGCTGTAGGGAGAGTCTTCCTCGTTAAGTAACACAAGGTAATGTGCTGTATGGAGAGTCTTCCTCAGTAAGTAACACAAGGTAGGGTGCTGTATGGAGAGTCTTCCTCGGTAAGTAACACAAGGTAGGGTGCTGTATGGAGAGTCTTCCTCAGTAAGTAACACAAGGTAGGGTGCTGTATGGAGAGTCTTCCTCGGTAAGTAACACAAGGTAGGGTGCTGTATGGAGAGTCTTCCTCGGTAAGTAACACAAGGTAGGGTGCTGTATGGAGAGTCTTCCTCGGTAAGTAACACAAGGTAGAAGGCTGTATGGAGAGTCTTCCTCAGTAAGTAACACAAGGTAGGGTGCTGTATGGAGAGTCTTCCTCGGTAAGTAACACAAGGTAGGGTGCTGTATGGAGTCTTCCTCAGTAAGTAACACAAGGTAGGGTGCTGTATGGAGAGTCTTCCTCGGTAAGTAACACAAGGTAGGGTGCTGTATGGAGAGTCTTCCTCGGTAAGTAACACAAGGTAGGGTGCTGTATGGAGAGTCTTCCTCAGTAAGTAACACAAGGTAGGGTGCTGTATGGAGAGTCTTCCTCGGTAAGTAACACAAGGTAGAAGGCTGTATGGAGAGTCTTCCTCAGTAAGTAACACAAGGTAGGGTGCTGTATGGAGAGTCTTCCTCGGTAAGTAACACAAGGTAGGGTGCTGTATGGAGAGTCTTCCTCGGTAAGTAACACAAGGTAGTGTGCTGTATGGAGAGTCTTCCTCGGTAAGTAACACAAGGTAGGGTGCTGTATGGAGAGTCTTCCTCGGTAAGTAACACAAGGTAGGGTGCTGTATGGAGAGTCTTCCTCGTAAGTAACACAAGGTAGGGTGCTGTATGGAGAGTCTTCCTCGGTAAGTAACACAAGGTAGGGTGCTGTATGGAGAGTCTTCCTCGGTAAGTAACACAAGGTAGGGTGCTGTATGGAGAGTCTTCCTCGGTAAGTAACACAAGGTAGGGTGCTGTATGGAGAGTCTTCCTCGGTAAGTAACACAAGGTAGGGTGCTGTATGGAGAGTCTTCCTCAGTAAGTAACACAAGGTAGGGTGCTGTATGGAGAGTCTTCCTCGGTAAGTAACACAAGGTAGGGTGCTGTATGGAGAGTCTTCCTCAGTAAGTAACACAAGGTAGGGTGCTGTATGGAGAGTCTTCCTCAGTAAGTAACACAAGGTAGGGTGCTGTATGGAGAGTCTTCCTCGGTAAGTAACACAAGGTAGGGTGCTGTATGGAGAGTCTTCCTCAGTAAGTAACACAAGGTAGGGTGCTGTATGGAGAGTCTTCCTCGGTAAGTAACACAAGGTAGAAGGCTGTATGGAGAGTCTTCCTCAGTAAGTAACACAAGGTAGGGTGCTGTATGGAGAGTCTTCCTCGGTAAGTAACACAAGGTAGGGTGCTGTATGGAGAGTCTTCCTCAGTAAGTAACACAAGGTAGGGTGCTGTATGGAGAGTCTTCCTCAGTAAGTAACACAAGGTAGGGTGCTGTATGGAGAGTCTTCCTCTAAGTAACACAAGGTAGAAGGCTGTATGAGAGTCTTCCTCAGTAAGTAACACAAGGTAGGGTGCTGTATGGAGAGTCTTCCTCGGTAAGTAACACAAGGTAGGGTGCTGTATGGAGAGTCTTCCTCGGTAAGTAACACAAGGTAGGGTGCTGTATGGAGAGTCTTCCTCGTAAGTAACACAAGGTAGGGTGCTGTATGGAGAGTCTTCCTCAGTAAGTAACACAAGGTAGGGTGCTGTATGGAGAGTCTTCCTCGGTAAGTAACACAAGGTAGGGTGCTGTATGGAGAGTCTTCTCGGTAAGTAACACAAGGTAGGGTGCTGTATGGAGAGTCTTCCTCGGTAAGTAACACAAGGTAGGGTGCTGTATGGAGAGTCTTAAGTAACCTCGTAAGTAACACAAGGTAGGGTGCTGTATGGAGAGTCTTCCTCGGTAAGTAACACAAGGTAGGGTGCTGTATGGAGAGTCTTCCTCGGTAAGTAACACAAGGTAGGGTGCGGTAGGGAGAGTCTTCCTCAGTAAGTAACACAAGGTAGGGTGCTGTATGGAGAGTCTTCCTCGGTAAGTAACACAAGGTAGGGTGCTGTAGGGAGAGTCTTCCTCGGTAAGTAACACAAGGTAGGGTGCTGTAGGGAGAGTCTTCCTCGGTAAGTAACACAAGGTAGGGTGCTGTATGGAGAGTCTTCCTCAGTAAGTAACACAAGGTAGGGTGCTGTATGGAGAGTCTTCCTCAGTAAGTAACACAAGGTAGGGTGCTGTATGGAGAGTCTTCCTCAGTAAGTAACACAAGGTAGGGTGCTGTATGGAGAGTCTTCCTCGGTAAGTAACACAAGGTAGGGTGCTGTATGGAGAGTCTTCCTCGGTAAGTAACACAAGGTAGGGTGCTGTATGGAGAGTCTTCCTCAGTAAGTAACACAAGGTAGGGGCTGTATGCTGTATAACACAAGGTAGAGTCTTCCTCGGTAAGTAACACAAGGTAGGGTGCTGTATGGAGAGTCTTCCTCGGTAAGTAACACAAGGTAGGGTGCTGTATGGAGAGTCTTCCCTCGGTAAGTAACACAAGGTAGGGTGCTGTATGGAGAGTCTTCCTCGGTAAGTAACACAAGGTAGGGTGCTGTATGGAGAGTCTTCCTCGGTAAGTAACACAAGGTAGGGTGCTGTATGGAGAGTCTTCCTCGGTAAGTAACACAAGGTAGGGTGCTGTATGGAGAGTCTTCCTCGGTAAGTAACACAAGGTAGGGTGCTGTATGGAGAGTCTTCCTCGGGTAAGTAACACAAGGTAGGGTGCTGTATGGAGAGTCTTCCTCGGTAAGTAACACAAGGTATGGGGTGCTGTATGGAGAGTCTTCCTCGGTAAGTAACACAAGGTAGGGTGCTGTATGGAGAGTCTTCCTCGGTAAGTAACACAAGGTAGGGTGCTGTATGGAGAGTCTTCCTCGGTAAGTAACACAAGGTAGGGTGCTGTATGGAGAGTCTTCCTCGGTAAGTAACACAAGGTAGGGTGCTGTATGGAGAGTCTTCCTCGGTAAGTAACAAAGGTAGGGTGCTGTATGGAGAGTCTTCCTCGGTAAGTAACACAAGGTAGGGTGCTGTATGGAGAGTCTTCCGGTAAGTAACACAGTAAGTAACACAAGGTAGGGTGCTGTATGGAGAGTCTTCCTCAGTAAAGTAACACAAGGTAGGGTGCTGTATGGAGTCTTCCTCAGTAAGTAACACAAGGTAGGGTGCTGTAGGGAGAGTCTTCCTCAGTAAGTAACACAAGGTAGGGTGCTGTATGGAGAGTCTTCCTCAGTAAGTAACACAAGGTAGGGTGCTGTATGGAGAGTCTTCCTCGGTAAGTAACACAAGGTAGGGTGCTGTATGGAGAGTCTTCCTGATGGGGAAATTGCGTCACCTGGCTGTCATACAGACCTGAACGAGACTAAACGGTAAT
>NW_027010257.1:0-33910 GCF_036934945.1 Oncorhynchus masou masou
GTTCCCTATGTTAGATCGCTCCTATGTTTCCCTGTGTTAGATAGCTCCTATGTTTCCCTGTGTTAGATAGCTCCTATGTTTCCCTGTGTTAGATAGCTCCTATGTTTCCCTGTGTTAGATAGCTCCTATGTTTCCCTGTGTTAGATAGCTCCTATGTTTCCCTGTGTTAGATAGCTCCTATGTTTCCCTATGTTAGATAGCTCCTATGTTTCCCTATGTTAGATAGCTCCTATGTTTCCCTATGTTAGATAGCTCCTATGTTTCCCTATGTTAGATAGCTCCTATGTTTCCCTATGTTAGATAGCTCCTATGTTTCCCTATGTGAGATGGCTCCTATGTTTCCCTATGTGAGATAGCTCCTATGTTTCCCTATGTGAGATGGCTCCTATGTTTCCCTGTGTTAGATAGCTCCTATGTTTCCCTGTGTTAGATAGCTCCTATGTTTCCCTATGTTAGATAACTCCTATGTTTCCCTGTGTTAGATAGCTCCTATGTTTCCCTATGTTAGATAGCTCCTATGTTTCCCTATGTTAGATAGCTCCTATGTTTCCCTATGTGAGATAGCTCCTATGTTTCCCTATGTGAGATGGCTCCTATGCTACATAGCTCCTATGTTTCCCTATGTTAGATAGCTCCTATGTTTCCCTGTGTTAGATAGCTCCTATGTTTCCCTGTGTTAGATAGCTCCTATGTTTCCCTATGCTAGATAGCTCCTATGTTTCCCTGTGTTAGATAGCTCCTATGGTTCCCTGTGTTAGATAGCTCCTATGGTTCCCTGTGTTAGATAGCTCCTATGTTTCCCTGTGTTAGATAGCTCCTATGTTTCCCTATGTTAGATAGCTCCTATGTTTCCCTAAAGGAACAGTGGATCAATGTTTTGATCATCCAACACAGTCTTCTTTGTTTTCCTGTTAATTGTATACTTGTCCACTTGCAGAACAGAACACTTTGAGATAATGTGCAGATGTCATGTTTATCTATTTTCATCACAGAGCCAATTCCTAGAGAAGGACTGGAGGTTAACAGCCTAAGCAGGAATTTGAGTAACTCACTTCTGGATAGTAACCCAGGCAGACTTGTGTCACATCACATCAGTAAAAACCACTTCTTCTACAGACCTCTGATGTAAACACTTGTCAGTGAGAGAGAGAAGTATATGTGTGTCTGTGTTCTATCAAGACCCTGGAGGTCCTGCTGAGGACTTCATAGCGAACATGTTGATCTGCCCCAGCCGTGGTCACACAGAGACTGCCAACACATCCCTTACACCTGCACAGCGCCTCTGAACAGGGAAACAGCGTCTGGAGTGTTTACATTTAGAAAGCTGTTACAACCCTGACTTAAAATGTTAAGTGGTATCAACTTATCAAATGTACGTTTTATCAGCTCAACTTGATTTCTTCGGATTTGACATAACTTAACATTTCGAAGCAGTCATTTTTTACATTTGAAATAACTAAAGCAAGCCAACAGAGGGAGCTTCACTGCTTAGCCACAGTGGTGGGTTAGGAGTTCAGCCAAACTGGACGTGACCAATCAGGGTCTAAGGGATGGATAAGCCCTCCACAGTGTTTATGTTAGGAAACATTCTAGTGGTACTGGAGGTCACCTCCACCACTTCTACAGGAACACTGTGTCCCAGAGAGGAGAGGAGAGAGAGAGTTGCACTCTGCCTCATTAAAAGCATCCAGTCTGGAGTGGAGGCCAGTGCCATTGTTTATAGATGGACACTTGTGGTCACAAAGGCCAGCCCATCCACAGAGTAGCATCGGAGCTGCAAAGACGTGATCAATAACTGCTTTGGCGGGGGGGACACTCTGATTTCTGATTCTACTCCCGAGTTTGGTTTACTGTTCAAGGTGCCATAGCACGAAATACAGTATCTATCTTTAAGGTTGTTTTTTTAGAGCAGGGGTTTCTCAAACGTTTTGGGGCCAGGGACCCCTTTAGTGATTGCAAATTCTTCAAGCATTGCCTGATGAACCCTGCCTCCAACAAAAGAGATCTCAGAAGACTGTTGTTGACCTGCATAGAGCTGAAAAGGTTACAAAAGTATCTCTAAAAGCCTTGATGCTCATCAGTCCATCAGTCCCGTAACGTGACACGTCATGCACTGCCACTGCTGTGGATCAGTGGATAATCTAATGATGTTAAATACTGTACAACCTATGTGGGAAACGTACATGAGGTGACATCCCCATGTAGGTTTCAGATGAAGTAAGCCTTGTCCGAGCCAGAATGCCCCATAGGGACAGGAGCCCCCTGTTTCTGTAGCGTGCAGTACCTTGATGTAAACCCCTGTAGGAGGGCACTAGTCTGTCACAGCCCCTGTACAGGGCACTAGTCTGTCACAGCCCTGTATAGGGCACTAGTCTTTCACAGCCCCTGTCACAGGGTTCATAGAAAGCAGCTGTGTTGTTAAACTTTCAACATGGTGTGAAGCAGGATGCCGAGAAGCACAGCCCTCAGATTCTGAAACTGTTATGTTCTGCAAATCCACCTTGACTCACTGTCTGCATCCCAAATGGCACCATATTCTCTACATAGTGTACTGCTTGTCACCAAAGCCCTATGGGCCCTGATCAAAAGTAATGCACTATATAGGAATAGGGTGCCCGTTGGGACACAGTCACTGTACTGTGTAAGGAACTTCCAATAACATTACCATTAATGGTCTTTATGGATACGCATGAAAAAGTCCCTCCCTGTAAGCTCTGCGTCAGAGACGGCAGCCTTCCCTATACAGTGCGCTCCCCTTTGACGAGGGGGAGACGAGGGGAGACGAGGGGAGACGAGGGGAGATGGGCAGCCTTTCCCTATACAGTGCACTCCCTTTGACGAGGGGAGACGAGGGGAGACGAGGGGAGACGAGGGGAGATGGGCAGCCTTTCCCTATACAGTGCACTCCTTTGACGAGGGGAGACGAGGGGAGACGAGGGGAGATGGGCTGCCTTTCCATATACAGTGCACTCCCTTTGACGAGGGGAGACGAGGGGAGACGAGGGGAGATGGGCAGCCTTTCCCTATACAGTGCACTCCCTTGACGAGGGAGACGAGGGAGACGAGGGGAGACGAGGGGAGACGAGGGGAGATGGGCAGCCTTTCCCTATACAGTGCACTCCCTTTGACGAGGGGAGACGAGGGGAGACGAGGGAGATGGGCTGCCTTTCCTATACAGTGCACTCCCTTGACGAGGGGAGACGGGGGGAGATGGGCAGCCTTTCCCTATACAGTGCACTCCCTTTGACAAGGGGAGACGAGGGAGACGAGGGAGACGAGGGGAGATGGGCTGCCTTTTGGGAGTCAGATCTGATCGTGTGGTTTTTGTACTGCCTGTGTTGGGGAAAGTGCTCTGCTCATTGATGGACAGCTTTTTACTTATGTGGATGTGCATTAGTTTGTGTGTGTGTGTGTGTGTGTGTGTGTGTGTGTGTGTGTGTGTGTGTGTGTGTGTGTGTGTGTGTGTGTGTGTGTGTGTGTGTGTGTGTGTGTGTGTGTGTGTGTGTGTGTGTGTGTGTGTGTGTGTGTGTGTGTGTGTGGGATCAGTTGAAGTGTGTCAGGAAGTGGTGCCGTGCTGAAGGTCCCTGGATGCCTCAGTGCAATAGTCAATTAGAGCAGAAAACTGCGGCCACTTCCAGCCTGTCTGCCTGCCTAATGGCATGCAGAGGCTCGTGTGTGTGTGTGTGTGTGTGTGTGTATGTGTGTGTATGTGTGTGTGTGTAGCATGCAGTAGACTCCTCATTATGTAACACTAAGTACTCCAGTCCAGATCCAGCAGTGTCAATCATTCAACGGGCACCAATTATGCCAGTTACAGACATGATTAGAATGTGCATGGCTACTGTACTTCATCAGCTATTAATATACTGTATTCTCCCACCCATTAATCTACTGTACTCTACCACCTATTAATCTACTGTACTCTACCATCTATTAATCTACTGTACTCCACCATCTAGTAATATAATGTACTCTACCATCTATTAATCTATTGTACTCTACTACACATTAATCTACTGTACTCTACTATCTATTAATCTACTGTACTCTACCATCTAGTAATATACTGTACTCTACCATCTATTCATCTACTGTACTCTACCATCTATTAATATACTGTACTCTACCATCTATTCATCTACTGTACTCTACCATCTATTAATCTACTGTACTCTACCACCTATTAATCTACTGTACTCTACCATCTATTAATCTACTGTACTCTACCATCTATTAATCTACTGTACTCTACCACCTATTAATCTACTGTACTCCATCACCTATTCATCTACTGTACTCTACCATCTAGTAATATACAGTACTCTACCATATATTAATCTATTGTACTCTACTACACATTAATCTACTGTATTCTACCATCTATTAATCTACTGTACTCTACCATCTATTAATCTATTGTACTCTACTACACATTAATCTATTGTATTCTACCATCTATTAATCTACTGTACTCTACCATCTAGTAATCTACTGTACTCTACCATCTATTCATCTACTGTACTCCATCACCTATTAATCTACTGTACTCTACCATCTAGTAATATACTGTACTCTACCACCTATTAATCTACTGTACTCTACCATCTAGTAATATAATGTACTCTACCATCTATTAATCTATTGTACTCTACTACACATTAATCTACTGTATTCTACCATCTATTAATCTACTGTACTCTACCATCTAGTAATTTACTGTACTCTACCATCTATTCATCTACTGTACTCTACCATCTAGTAATATACTGTACTCTACCATCTATTAATCTACTGTACTCCACCATCTAGTAATATACTGTACTCTACCATCTATTAATCTATTGTACTCTACTACACATTAATCTACTGTATTCTACCATATATTAATCTACTGTACTCTACCACCTATTAATCTACTGTACTCTACCATCTATTCATCTACTGTACTCCATCACCTATTCATCTACTGTACTCTACCATCTAGTAATGTACTGTACTCTACCATCTAGTAATATACAGTACTCTACCATCTATTAATCTATTGTACTCTACTACACATTAATCTACTGTATTCTACCATCTATTAATCTACTGTACTCTACCATCTATTAATCTATTGTACTCTACTACACATTAATCTATTGTATTCTACCATCTATTAATCTACTGTACTCTACCATCTAGTAATATACTGTACTCTACCATCTAGTAATATACTGTACTCTACCATCTATTAATCTACTGTACTCTATCATCTATTAATCTACTGTACTCTACCATCTATTCATCTACTGTACTCATCACCTATTAATCTACTGTACTCTACCATCCATTAATGTACTGTACTCTACCATCTATTAATCTATTGTACTCTACCATCTATTAATCTACTGTACTCTACCATCTATTAATCTACTGTACTCTACCATCTATTAATGTACTGTACTCTACCATCTATTCATCTACTGTACTCCATCACCTATTAATCTACTGTACTCTACCATCCATTAATGTACTGTACTCTACCATCTATTAATCTACTGTACTCTACCATCTATTAATCTACTGTACTCTACCATCTATTAATGTACTGTACTCTACCATCTATTAATCTATTGTACTCTACTACACATTAATCTACTGTATTCTACCATCTAGTAATCTATTGTACTCTACCATCTATTTAATCTACTGTACTCTACCATCTATTCATCTACTGTACTCTACTACACATTAATCTACTGTATTCTACCATCTATTAATCTACTGTACTCTACCATCTATTCATCTACTGTACTCCATCACCTATAAATCTACTGTACTCTACCATCTAGTAATATACTGTACTCTACCATCTAGTAATATACTGTACTCTATCATCTATTAATCTATTCTACTCAACTACACATTAATCTACTGTATTCTACCATCTATTAATCTACTGTACTCTACCATCTAGTAATATACAGTACTCTACCATCTATTAATCTATTGTACTCTACTACACATTAATCTACTGTATTCTACCATCTATTAATCTACTGTACTCTACCATATATTAATCTATTGTACTCTACTACACATTAATCTATTGTATTCTACCATCTATTAATCTACTGTACTCTACCATCTAGTAATATACTGTACTCTACCATCTAGTAATATGCTGTACTCTACCATCTATTAATCTACTGTACTCTACCATCTATTCATCTACTGTACTCCATCACCTATTAATCTACTGTACTCTACCATCCATTAATGTACTGTACTCTACCATCTATTAATCTATTGTACTCTACCATCTATTAATCTACTGTACTCTACCATCTATTAATCTACTGTACTCTACCATCTATTAATGTACTGTACTCTACCATCTATTCATCTACTGTACTCCATCACCTATTAATCTACTGTACTCTACCATCCATTAATGTACTGTACTCTACCATCTATTAATCTACTGTACTCTACCATCTATTAATCTACTGTACTCTACCATCTATTAATGTACTGTACTCTACCATCTATTAATCTATTGTACTCTACTACACATTAATCTACTGTATTCTACCATCTAGTAATCTATTGTACTCTACCATCTATTAATCTACTGTACTCTACCATCTATTCATCTACTGCACTCTACTACACATTAATCTACTGTATTCTACCATCTATTAATCTACTGTACTCTACCATCTATTCATCTACTGTACTCCATCACCTATAAATCTACTGTACTCTACCATCTAGTAATATACTGTACTCTACCATCTAGTAATATACTGTACTCTATCATCTATTAATCTATTGTACTCAACTACACATTAATCTACTGTATTCTACCATCTATTAATCTACTGTACTCTACCATCTAGTAATATACTGTACTCTACCATCTATTCATCTACTGTACTCTACCATCTAGTAATATACTGTACTCTACCATATATTAATCTATTGTACTCTACTACACATTAATCTACTGTACTCTACCACCTATTAATCTTCTGTACTCTACCACCTATTAATCTACTGTACTCTACCATCTATTAATGTACTGTACTCTACAATCTAGTAATCTACTGTACTCTACCATATATTAATCTATTGTACTCTACTACACATTAATCTACTGTACTCTACCATCTAGTAATCTATTGTACTCTACCATCTATTAATCTACTGTACTCTACCATCTATTCATCTACTGTACTCTACTACACATTAATCTACTGTATTCTACCATCTATTAATCTACTGTACTCTACCATCTATTCATCTACTGTACTCCATCACCTATAAATCTACTGTACTCTACCATCTAGTAATATACTGTACTCTACCATCTAGTAATATACTGTACTCTATCATCTATTAATCTATTGTACTCAACTACACATTAATCTACTGTATTCTACCATCTATTAATCTACTGTACTCTACCATCTAGTAATATACTGTACTCTACCATCTATTCATCTACTGTACTCTACCATCTAGTAATATACTGTACTCTACCATATATTAATCTATTGTACTCTACTACACATTAATCTACTGTACGCTACCACCTATTAATCTTCTGTACTCTACCACCTATTAATCTACTGTACTCTACCATCTATTAATGTACTGTACTCTACAATCTAGTAATCTACTGTACTCTACCATCTATTAATCTATTGTACTCTACTACACACTAATCTACTGTACTCTACCATCTAGTAATATACTGTACTCTACAATCTAGTAATCTACTGTACTCTACCATCTATTAATCTATTGTACTCTACTACACATTAATCTACTGTATTCTACCATATATGAATCTACTGTACTCTACCATCTATTAATCTATTGTACTCTACTACACATTAATCTACTGTTTTCTACCATCTATTAATCTACTGTACTCTACCATCTAGTAATATACTGTACTCTACCATCTAGTAATATACTGTACTCTACCATCTATTAATCTACTGTACTCTACCACCTATTAATCTACTGTACTCTACCATCTATTAACCTACTGTACTCTACCATCTATTAATCTACTGTACTCTACCATCTAGTAATCTACTGTACTCTACCATCTATTAATCTACTGTACTCTACCATCTATTAATCTACTGTACTCTACTATCTATTAATCTATTGTACTCTACTACGTATTAATCTACTGTACTCTACTATCTATTAATCTATTGTACTCTACCACCTATTAATCTACTGTACTCTACCATCTATTAATCTACTGTACTCTACTATCTATTAATCTATTGTACTCTACCACCTATTAATCTACTGTACTCTACCATCTATTAATCTACTGTACTCTACTATCTATTAATCTATTGTACTCTACTACGTATTAATCTACTGTACTCTACTATCTATTAATCTATTGTACTCTAACACCTATTAATCTACTGTACTCTACCATCTATTAATCTACTGTACTCTACTATCTATTAATCTATTGTACTCTACTACGTATTAATCTACTGTACTCTACTATCTATTTATCTATTGTACTCTACCACCTATTAATCTACTGTACTCTACTATCTATTAATCTACTGTACTCTACTATCTATTAATCTACTGTACTCTACTACGTATTAATCTACTGTACTCTACTATCTATTAATCTATTGTACTCTACTACGTATTAATCTACTGTACTCTACTATCTATTAATCTATTGTACTCTACCACCTATTAATCTACTGTACTCTACTATCTATTAATCTACTGTACTCTACTATCTATTAATCTACTGTACTCTACCACCTATTAATCTACTGTACTCTACTACGTATTAATCTACTGTACTCTACTATCTATTAATCTATTGTACTCTACCACCTATTAATCTACTGTACTCTACTATCTATTAATCTATTGTACTCTACCACCTATTAATCTACTGTACTCTACTACGTATTAATCTACTGTACTCTACTATCTATTAATCTATTGTACTCTACCACCTATTAATCTACTGTACTCTACTATCTATTAATCTACTGTACTCTACTATCTATTAATCTATTGTACTCTACTACGTATTAATCTACTGTACTCTACTATCTATTAATCTATTGTACTCTACTACGTATTAATCTACTGTACTCTACTATCTATTAATCTATTGTACTCTACCACCTATTAATCTACTGTACTCTACTATCTATTAATCTACTGTACTCTACTATCTATTAATCTACTGTACTCTACCACCTATTAATCTACTGTACTCTACTACGTATTAATCTACTGTACTCTACTATCTATTAATCTATTGTACTCTACCACCTATTAATCTACTGTACTCTACTATCTATTAATCTATTGTACTCTACCACCTATTAATCTACTGTACTCTACTATCTATTAATCTACTGTACTCTACTATCTATTAATCTATTGTACTCTACCACCTATTAATCTACTGTACTCTACTATCTATTAATCTATTGTACTCTACCACCTATTAATCTACTGTACTCTACTATCTATTAATCTATTGTACTCTACCACCTATTAATCTACTGTACTCTACTACGCATTAATCTACTGTACTCTACTATCTATTAATCTATTGTACTCTACCACCTATTAATCTACTGTACTCTACTATCTATTAATCTATTGTACTCTACCATATATTAATCTACTGTACTCTACCACCTATTAATCTACTGTACTCTACTACGTATTAATATACTGTACTCTACTATCTATTAATCTATTGTACTCTACCACCTATTAATCTACTGTACTCTACTATCTATTAATCTATTGTACTCTACCACCTATTAATCTACTGTACTCTACTATCTATTAATCTATTGTACTCTACCACCTATTAATCTACTGTACTCTACTATCTATTCATCTATTGTACTCTACCATCTATTAATCTACTGTACTCTACTATCTATTAATCTATTGTACTCTACCACCTATTAATCTATTGTACTCTACCACCTATTAATCTACTGTACTCTACTATCTATTCATCTATTGTACTCTACCATCTATTAATCTACTGTACTCTACTATCTATTAATCTATTGTACTCTACCACCTATTAATCTATTGTACTCTACCACCTATTAATCTTCTGTACTCTACCACCTATTAATCTACTGTACTCTACCATCTATTAATGTACTGTACTCTACAATCTAGTAATCTACTGTACTCTACCATCTATTAATCTATTGTACTCTACTACACATTAATCTACTGTACTCTACCATCTAGTAATATACTGTACTCTACAATCTAGTAATCTACTGTACTCTACCATCTATTAATCTATTGTACTCTACTACACATTAATCTACTGTATTCTACCATATATGAATCTACTGTACTCTACCATCTATTAATCTATTGTACTCTACTACACATTAATCTACTGTTTTCTACCATCTATTAATCTACTGTACTCTACCATCTAGTAATATACTGTACTCTACCATCTAGTAATATACTGTACTCTACCATCTATTAATCTACTGTACTCTACCACCTATTAATCTACTGTACTCTACCATCTATTAACCTACTGTACTCTACCATCTATTAATCTACTGTACTCTACCATCTAGTAATCTACTGTACTCTACCATCTATTAATCTACTGTACTCTACCATCTATTAATCTACTGTACTCTACTATCTATTAATCTATTGTACTCTACTACGTATTAATCTACTGTACTCTACTATCTATTAATCTATTGTACTCTACCACCTATTAATCTACTGTACTCTACCATCTATTAATCTACTGTACTCTACTATCTATTAATCTATTGTACTCTACCACCTATTAATCTACTGTACTCTACCATCTATTAATCTACTGTACTCTACTATCTATTAATCTATTGTACTCTACTACGTATTAATCTACTGTACTCTACTATCTATTAATCTATTGTACTCTAACACCTATTAATCTACTGTACTCTACCATCTATTAATCTACTGTACTCTACTATCTATTAATCTATTGTACTCTACTACGTATTAATCTACTGTACTCTACTATCTATTTATCTATTGTACTCTACCACCTATTAATCTACTGTACTCTACTATCTATTAATCTACTGTACTCTACTATCTATTAATCTACTGTACTCTACTACGTATTAATCTACTGTACTCTACTATCTATTAATCTATTGTACTCTACTACGTATTAATCTACTGTACTCTACTATCTATTAATCTATTGTACTCTACCACCTATTAATCTACTGTACTCTACTATCTATTAATCTACTGTACTCTACTATCTATTAATCTACTGTACTCTACCACCTATTAATCTACTGTACTCTACTACGTATTAATCTACTGTACTCTACTATCTATTAATCTATTGTACTCTACCACCTATTAATCTACTGTACTCTACTATCTATTAATCTATTGTACTCTACCACCTATTAATCTACTGTACTCTACTACGTATTAATCTACTGTACTCTACTATCTATTAATCTATTGTACTCTACCACCTATTAATCTACTGTACTCTACTATCTATTAATCTACTGTACTCTACTATCTATTAATCTATTGTACTCTACTACGTATTAATCTACTGTACTCTACTATCTATTAATCTATTGTACTCTACTACGTATTAATCTACTGTACTCTACTATCTATTAATCTATTGTACTCTACCACCTATTAATCTACTGTACTCTACTATCTATTAATCTACTGTACTCTACTATCTATTAATCTACTGTACTCTACCACCTATTAATCTACTGTACTCTACTACGTATTAATCTACTGTACTCTACTATCTATTAATCTATTGTACTCTACCACCTATTAATCTACTGTACTCTACTATCTATTAATCTATTGTACTCTACCACCTATTAATCTACTGTACTCTACTATCTATTAATCTACTGTACTCTACTATCTATTAATCTATTGTACTCTACCACCTATTAATCTACTGTACTCTACTATCTATTAATCTATTGTACTCTACCACCTATTAATCTACTGTACTCTACTATCTATTAATCTATTGTACTCTACCACCTATTAATCTACTGTACTCTACTACGTATTAATCTACTGTACTCTACTATCTATTAATCTATTGTACTCTACCACCTATTAATCTACTGTACTCTACTATCTATTAATCTATTGTACTCTACCATATATTAATCTACTGTACTCTACCACCTATTAATCTACTGTACTCTACTACGTATTAATATACTGTACTCTACTATCTATTAATCTATTGTACTCTACCACCTATTAATCTACTGTACTCTACTATCTATTAATCTATTGTACTCTACCACCTATTAATCTACTGTACTCTACTATCTATTAATCTATTGTACTCTACCACCTATTAATCTACTGTACTCTACTATCTATTCATCTATTGTACTCTACCATCTATTAATCTACTGTACTCTACTATCTATTAATCTATTGTACTCTACCACCTATTAATCTATTGTACTCTACCACCTATTAATCTACTGTACTCTACTATCTATTCATCTATTGTACTCTACCATCTATTAATCTACTGTACTCTACTATCTATTAATCTATTGTACTCTACCACCTATTAATCTATTGTACTCTACCACCTATTAATCTATTGTACTCTACCATCTATTAATCTACTGTACTCTGCTATCTATTAATCTATTGTACTCTACCACCTATTAATCTACTGTACTCTACCACCTATTAATCTACTGTACTCTACCATCTATTAATCTACTGTACTCTACTATCTATTAATCTATTGTACTCTACCACCTATTAATCTATTGTACTCTACCATCTATTAATCTACTGTACTCTACCATCTATTAATCTACTGTACTCTACTATCTATTAATCTATTGTACTCTACCACCTATTAATCTATTGTACTCTACCACCTATTAATCTATTGTACTCTACCATCTATTAATCTACTGTACTCTACTATCTATTAATCTATTGTACTCTACCACCTATTAATCTATTGTACTCTACCATCTATTAATCTACTGTATTCTACCACCTATTAATCTAATGTACTCTACTATCTATTAATCTATTGTACTCTACCACCTATTAATCTATTGTACTCTACCATCTATTAATCTACTGTATTCTACCACCTATTAATCTACTGTACTCTACTATCTATTAATCTATTGTACTCTACCACCTATTAATCTACTGTACTCTACTATCTATTAATCTACTGTACTCTACTATCTATTAATCTATTGTACTCTACCACCTATTAATCTACTGTACTCTACTATCTATTAATCTATTGTACTCTACCACCTATTAATCTACTGTACTCTACTATCTATTAATCTATTGTACTCTACCACCTATTAATCTACTGTACTCTACTACGTATTAATCTACTGTACTCTACTATCTATTAATCTATTGTACTCTACCACCTATTAATCTACTGTACTCTACTATCTATTAATCTATTGTACTCTACCATATATTAATCTACTGTACTCTACCACCTATTAATCTACTGTACTCTACTACGTATTAATATACTGTACTCTACTATCTATTAATCTATTGTACTCTACCACCTATTAATCTACTGTACTCTACTATCTATTAATCTATTGTACTCTACCACCTATTAATCTACTGTACTCTACTATCTATTAATCTATTGTACTCTACCACCTATTAATCTACTGTACTCTACTATCTATTCATCTATTGTACTCTACCATCTATTAATCTACTGTACTCTACTATCTATTAATCTATTGTACTCTACCACCTATTAATCTATTGTACTCTACCATCTATTAATCTACTGTACTCTACCATCTATTAATCTACTGTACTCTACTATCTATTAATCTATTGTACTCTACCACCTATTAATCTATTGTACTCTACCACCTATTAATCTATTGTACTCTACCATCTATTAATCTACTGTACTCTACTATCTATTAATCTATTGTACTCTACCACCTATTAATCTATTGTACTCTACCATCTATTAATCTACTGTATTCTACCACCTATTAATCTAATGTACTCTACTATCTATTAATCTATTGTACTCTACCACCTATTAATCTATTGTACTCTACCATCTATTAATCTACTGTATTCTACCACCTATTAATCTACTGTACTCTACTATCTATTAATCTATTGTACTCTACTACATATTAATCTACTGTACTCTACCATCTATTAATCTACTGTACTCTACCACCTATTAATCTACTGTTTTCCTGTATTCTACCACCTATTAATAATGTGCATCCCAAATGGCACCCTATTCCCATCCCCCCACCCATAGGCCTCTGGTCAAAAGTAGTGCACTGTACAGGGAATTGGGTACTATTCTGTCTCTGTATCTACTGCCTAAATATCACCAACTTTACTGAATGTCAAAGTCTTCAACCATTAATTTAATTGGTTTATTATGCAAACTGTATACTTGTCAGAAATCATCATGCATGGCTGAATGCAAACCTGACATGTTCAGACATCCGATGAGAGAAATAATGAGATGGAATGGAAGAGAGGTGTAGAATCACTAGTCCTGGTTCAACCAGTCCATTACAATCACCTTTACAGGTCCATTACAATCACCTTTACAGGTCCATTACAATCACCATTACAGGTCCATTACAATCACCATTACAGGTCCATTACAATCACCTTTACAGGTCCATTACAATCACCATTACAGGTCCATTACAATCACCATTACAGGTCCATTACAATCACCATTACAGGTCCATTACAATCACCTTTACAGGTCCATTACAATCACCTTTACAGGTCCATTACAATCACCATCACAGGTCCATTACAATCACCATCACAGGTCCATTACAATCACCATTACAGGTCCATTACAATCACCATCACAGGTCCATTACAATCACCATCACAGGTCCATTACAATCACCATCACAGGTCCATTACAATCACCATCACAGGTCCATTACAATCACCATCACAGGTCCATTACAATCACCATCACAGGTCCATTACAATCACCATCACAGGTCCATTACAATCACCATTACAGGTCCATTACAATCACCATCACAGGTCCATTACAATCACCATTACAGGTCCATTACAATCACCATTACAGGTCCATTACAATCACCATTACAGGTCCATTACAATCACCATCACAGGTCCATTACAATCACCTTTACAGGTCCATTACAATCACCATTACAGGTCCATTACAATCACCATTACAGGTCCATTACAATCAGCTTTACAGGCTATTTTGTTGAAGAATACTATTTTTCTGTGCTTATGTATTAGTTTTCCAGTATTCATCCACTCCCTCTACTAATCCCTAATGCTCTCTGAGGTACCTGAATAGTGATTTCCATCTGGTATTTATGCATCAGTGTGTGTTTGTGTTTGTCCAGTTATGACCCAAACAGCTACTAACGGTTGAATGTGACTTCCTTTTCCCAGTTCCAACATCCCCCACTACACTTCTCTTGCACATCATCCCAACCTCGATTCCTAAAAGGGCCTTCATGTGTCCCTCGGTTTCCACTCCAGCCAATATCCCCCGGCCTAATTGGTTCAATTTGTTACTTCCCCTTCGTCTGCATTTGTGCCAGTGTTAAACCCTCTATGCAGATTATAGTGGTGATGTAACTCTCTTTCTAATTTACACACCCTTCAACACATTATTGTCTTATTGAACCAATGGTATTGATGAAGATAATGCACTCTTGATTAGGACTTAAGGGGAAAAAACCCATGACTACATGAGACTGGGTGGCCAGAGGACAGGCATTCACAGCAGAGGACTTTGTTGTTCCTGTGTGGGAGGAAAGAGAGGAGGGGGGGGCAGTGAAGGGGGGGATGGAGTGAGAGAAAGAGACATGACCAGTTAAGTGTTTTCCCTATGTGCCTGAAGGCTGGGAAAGATTGATAACACTCTGGTGATTAAGTGACATTGCCGTCGCGGTGTGTGTGTGTGTGTGTGTTCCTGTGTGTGAACGTGTCTTCTGCACCAGTCCCTATCTCTCTTCCTTATGAAACCCTCACACAGAGCACACAGGGGTGACATTAGAAAACCCAGAGCTGTCTACTCTAAGGCCTTTAAAGCCAGTGTTTTTAGTCCACACTAAGACCTTCTCCTCACATAAAACACATCCAAAGTGTTACGGAAGACAGATAGATAAATCATGGTCTAAACAGCATTCATATCCTCTACAGAACAATTGTTCATTAAAATATGCATTCGTTTGATTGTAAATACAATTCCTGACTGGGGTTTACTGATAAAAAATGAATGAATGATTATTGTAATCTATGGAGAGGGTCTTTCATTCAGAGGACTGGATGTGACAGTGCTATTGTGATGGAAATCATTTGGATGCGGTGAGAGAAAAAGAAAAGACAGGGAATCTCCTTAGTGATTATGCCCCCCTCCCCTCCCTCCCTCCCTCCCTCCCTCCCTCCCTCCCTCCCTCCCTCCCTCCCTCCCTCCCTCCCTCCCTCCCTCCCTCCCTCCCTCCCTCCCTCCTCCCTCCCTCCCTCCCTCCCTCCCTCCAGGCCCACAGTGACGAGGCAGTCCGTGTATGTCTGCGGGAGCGGGGCCAGGAGGTGCTGGTGCTCCAGAGAGTGTCGTCACAGCGGCCAGCCCCCTCCGCATCGGCCAGGGGAGGGGGGGGACCCGAGGAGGGGGACAGGAGGTAAGCCTCTGTCTCTCCACTTTCACCCTCCCTCTCACTCTCTCTTTCCTCCCTCCTTCTAGTCTTTCTGCCTCTCAGTCTCCACACACACACACACACACACACACTTCTAAACACAGGCGGCGTGTGCATGCATTGCAGCTCACAGCACACAGATGGATGGAGCTAGCGTGTGTGTGTGAGAGAGAGTGAGTAAGCCGGGAGTGAGCCGTAGCTGGCTGACTGGCTGTGCAGACACAGGGGAGAGTGTCACCGTCTCAGGCTGGGTGTGGAGAACTCTCTCTGGGGTAGGGAGACCACAGGACCAGGGTTCTCCCAGGGCTCTATAGCAGCTGCAGCAGGTGGACAGCTAGCCGGATGGGCCAATGGGTGGCTGAGGGAAGGCATGCAGCAGTAACCACGGCAACAGTGGTACCGGCTGTAAGGGGCACAGGGACATGCTGAGGATGGGCACTCGGCCGCGGCAACCCCCGGACTTGCGGCAGCGGGAGGAGGGCAGGCTGCTGGCAGCGGTGGCTCTGGTGGAGCAGGAGGAGGATGAGGAGGAAGACTCAGAGGAAGGCAGCAGTGGAAGCGGGGTAGTGACATCGCCAGCCGGGCAGAGGAAGGGGCCAAGGCCACCAAAGTCCCCACCTTCGATGTCCCCTACTTCCGCTACATAGACGAGGAAGAGTCAGAGGGGGATGGAGAGGAGGTGTGGAGCAGCAGTCGCTCTCTGTCCTCCATCGAGGATGACTCGTCCAGTGACAGTGTTATCTCTGACAGGTACGTGGTGGTATCAGGGACCCCAGAGAAGATCCTAGAACACCTGCTGTCTGTCATGAGGCTGGACAACCACCGTGATGACCAGGGGAGCACACAGCAGATCAAGGAGTCAGGTCAGTCACTTACCCCCCCAAATCAATATGTTTGGCCTCTGGCTACTACTTTTAATCTATGTTAAACTATGTTAATCTATGCTAAATTATGTGAATATTTTTAAAGCGGCATGAGAGAGACAGAGAGACTGTTCATTTTTTATTGTATATTTCACTTTTGTTTATTATCTATTTCACTTGCTTCGGCAATGTAACCATATGTTTCCCATGCCAATAAAGCCCCAGAGAGAGAGAGAGAGAGAGAGAGAGAGAGAGAGAGAGAGAGAGAGAGAGAGAGAGAGAGAGAGAGAGAGAGAGAGAGAGAGAGAGAGAGAGAGAGAGAGAGAGAGAGAGAGAGAGAGAGTGAGAGAGAGAGAGAGAGAGAGAGAGAGAGAGAGAGAGAGAGAGAGAGAGAGAGAGAGAGAGAGAGAGAGAGAGAGAGAGAGAGAGAGAGAGAGAGAGAGAGAGAGAGAGAGAGAGAGAGAGAGAGAGAGAGAGAGAGAGAGAGAGAGAGAGAGAGAGAGAGAGAGAGAGAGAGAGAGAGAGAGAGAGAGATGTCTCTTACTAAAGAGGGATAGATGACTATGTTTGGTGATGAGGAAACAGGGTGATAGAGGAAGAGAGAGAGAATAGATTGAGAGAGATAAAGTGAGGGATGCAGGCTGCTCCTGGGAGACTGATATATAGAGTGGTGGTAAATGGGAGAAGAGAGGTGGGTGACTGATATATAGAGTGGTGGTAAATGGGAGAAGAGAGGTGGGAGGCTGATATATAGAGTGGTGGTAAATGGGAGAAGAGAGGTGGGTGACTGATATAGAGTGGTGGTAAATGGGAGAAGAGAGGTGGGAGGCTGATATATAGAGTGGTGGTAAATGGGAGAAGAGAGGTGGGAGGCTGATATATAGAGTGGTGGTAAATGGGAGAAGAGAGGTGGGAGGCTGATATATAGAGTGGTGGTAAATGGGAGAAGAGAGGTGGGAGGCTGATATATAGAGCAGTGGGAGATGAAAGAAAGGAGATGGGAGAAGGGAGACTGATATATAGAGCAGTGGGAGAAGGGAGGCTGATATGTAGAGCAGTGGGAGATGGGAGGCTGATATGTGGAGCAGTGGGAGAAGGGAGGCTGATATGTGGAGCAGTGGGAGATGGGAGGCTGATATGTAGAGCAGTGGGAGATGGGAGGCTGATATGTGGAGCAGTGGGAGATGGGAGAAGGGAGGCTGATATATGGAGCAGTGGGAGAAGGGAGGCTGATATGTAGAGCAGTGGGAGATGGGAGAATGGAGATGGGAGGCTGATATATAGAGCAGTGGGAGATGGGAGAATGGAGGCTGATATATAGAGCAGTGGGAGATGGGAGATGGGAGGCTGATATGTAGAGCAGTGGGAGATGGGAGAAGGGAGGCTGATATATGGAGCAGTGGGAGAAGGGAGGCTGATATATAGAGCAGTGGGAGATTGGAGAATGGAGATGGGAGGCTGATATGTAGAGCAGTGGGAGATGAAAGAAAGGAGATGGGAGTTGGGAGACTGATATATAGAGCAGTGGGAGAAGGGAGGCTGATATATAGAGCAGTGGGAGAAGGGGGACTGATATATAGAGCAGTGGGAAATGGGAGATGGGAGGCTGGTATGTAGAGCAGTGGGAGAAGGGAGACTGATATATAGAGCAGTGGGAAATGGGAGATGGCAGGCTGATATGTAGAGCAGTGGGAAATGGGAGAAGGGAGACTGATATATAGAGCAGTGGGAAATGGGAGAAGGGAGACTGATATATAGAGTAGTGGGAGAAGGGAGGCTGATATGTAGAGCAGTGGGCGATGGGAGGCTGATATGTAGAGCAGTGGGCGATGGGAGGCTGATATGTAGAGCAGTGGGAGATGGGAGAAGGGAGGCTGATATATGGAGCAGTGGGAGAAGGGAGGCTGATATATAGAGCAGTGGGAGATGGGAGAATGGAGATGGGAGGCTGATATATAGAGCAGTGGGAGATGGGAGAATGGAGAAGGGAGGCTGATATATAGAGCAGTGGGAGATGAAAGAAAGGAGATGGGAGACTGATATATAGAGCAGTGGGAGAAGGGACGCTAATATATAGAGCAGTGGGAGATGAAAGAAAGAAGATGGGAGATGGGAGACTGATATATAGAGCAGTGGGAGATGGGAGAAGGGGGAGGCTGATATGTAGAGCAGTGGGAGAAGGGGGACTGATATATAGAGCAGTGGGAGATGGGAGGCTGATATATAGAGTGGTGGTAAATGGGAGAAGAGAGGTGGGAGGCTGATATATAGAGTGGTGGTAAATGGGAGAAGAGAGGCTGATATATAGAGCAGTGGTAAATGGGAGAAGAGAGGTGGGAGGCTGATATATAGAGTGGTGGTAAATGGGAGAAGAGAGGTGGGAGGCTGATATATAGAGTGGTGGTAAATGGGAGAAGAGAGGTGGGAGGCTGATATATAGAGTGGTGGTAAATGGGAGAAGAGAGGTGGGAGGCTGATATATAGAGTGGTGGTAAATGGGAGAAGAGAGGTGGGAGGCTGATATATAGAGTGGTGGTAAATGGGAGAAGAGAGGTGGGAGGCTGATATATAGAGTGGTGGTAAATGGGAGAAGAGAGGTGGGAGGCTGATATATAGAGTGGTGGTAAATGGGAGAAGAGAGGTGGGAGGCTGATATATAGAGTGGTGGTAAATGGGAGAAGAGAGGTGGGAGACTGATATATAGAGTGGTGGTAAATGAGAGAAGAGAGACTGATATATAGAGTGGTGGTAAATGGGAGAAGAGAGGTGGGAGGCTGATATATAGAGTGGTGGTAAATGGGAGAAGAGAGGTGGGAGGCTGATATATAGAGTGGTGGTAAATGGGAGAAGAGAGGTGGGAGACTGATATATAGAGTGGTGGTAAATGAGAGAAGAGAGACTGATATATAGAGTGGTGGTAAATGGGAGAAGAGAGGTGGGAGGCTGATATATAGAGTGGTGGTAAATGGGAGAAGAGAGGTGGGAGGCTGATATATAGAGTGGTGGTAAATGGGAGAAGAGAGACTGATATATAGAGTGGTGGTAAATGGGAGAAGAGAGGTGGGAGGCTGATATATAGAGTGGTGGTAAATGGGAGAAGAGAGGGTGGGAGGCTGATATATAGAGTGGTGGGAGATGGGAGAAGAGAGGTGGGAGGCTGATATATAGAGTGGTGGTAAATGGGAGAAGAGAGGTGGGAGGCTGATATATAGAGCAGTGGGAGATGAAAGAAAGGAGATGGGAGAAGGGAGACTGATATATAGAGCAGTGGGAGAAGGGAGGCTGATATGTAGAGCAGTGGGAGATGGGAGGCTGATATGTGGAGCAGTGGGAGATGGGAGAAGGGAGGCTGATATATGGAGCAGTGGGAGAAGGGAGGCTGATATGTAGAGCAGTGGGAGATGGGAGGCTGATATGTAGAGCAGTGGGAGATGGGAGAAGGGAGGCTGATATATGGAGCAGTGGGAGAAGGGAGGCTGATATATAGAGCAGTGGGAGATGGGAGAATGGAGATGGGAGGCTGATATGTAGAGCAGTGGGAGATGAAAGAAAGGAGATGGGAGTTGGGAGACTGATATATAGAGCAGTGGGAGAAGGGAGGCTGATATATAGAGCAGTGGGAGAAGGGGGACTGATATATAGAGCAGTGGGAAATGGGAGATGGGAGACTGATATATAGAGCAGTGGGAAATGGGAGAAGGGAGGCTGATATATAGAGCAGTGGGAGAAGGGGGACTGATATATAGAGCAGTGGGAAATGGGAGATGGGAGACTGATATATAGAGCAGTGGGAAATGGGAGATGGCAGGCTGATATATAGAGCAGTGGGAAATGGGAGAAGGGAGACTGATATATAGAGTAGTGGGAGAAGGGAGGCTGATATGTAGAGCAGTGGGCGATGGGAGGCTGATATGTAGAGCAGTGGGAGATGGGAGAAGGGAGGCTGATATATGGAGCAGTGGGAGAAGGGAGGCTGATATATAGAGCAGTGGGAGATGGGAGAATGGAGATGGGAGGCTGATATATAGAGCAGTGGGAGATGAAAGAAAGGAGATGGGAGACTGATATATAGAGCAGTGGGAGAAGGGACGCTAATATATAGAGCAGTGGGAGATGAAAGAAAGAAGATGGGAGATGGGAGACTGATATATAGAGCAGTGGGAGATGGGAGAAGGAGGCTGATATGTAGAGCAGTGGGAGAAGGGGGACTGATATATAGAGCAGTGGGAGATGGGAGGCTGATATATAGAGTGGTGGTAAATGGGAGAAGAGAGGTGGGAGGCTGATATATAGAGTGGTGGTAAATGGGAGAAGAGAGGCTGATATATAGAGCAGTGGTAAATGGGAGAAGAGAGGTGGGAGGCTGATATATAGAGTGGTGGTAAATGGGAGAAGAGAGGTGGGAGGCTGATATATAGAGTGGTGGTAAATGGGAGAAGAGAGGTGGGAGGCTGATATATAGAGTGGTGGTAAATGGGAGAAGAGAGGTGGGAGGCTGATATATAGAGTGGTGGTAAATGGGAGAAGAGAGGTGGGAGGCTGATATATAGAGTGGTGGTAAATGGGAGAAGAGAGGTGGGAGGCTGATATATAGAGTGGTGGTAAATGGGAGAAGAGAGGTGGGAGGCTGATATATAGAGTGGTGGTAAATGGGAGAAGAGAGGTGGGAGGCTGATATATAGAGTGGTGGTAAATGAGAGAAGAGAGGTGGGAGGCTGATATATAGAGTGGTGGTAAATGGGAGAAGAGAGGTGGGAGACTGATATATAGAGTGGTGGTAAATGAGAGAAGAGAGACTGATATATAGAGTGGTGGTAAATGGGAGAAGAGAGGTGGGAGGCTGATATATAGAGTGGTGGTAAATGGGAGAAGAGAGGTGGGAGGCTGATATATAGAGTGGTGGTAAATGGGAGAAGAGAGGTGGGAGGCTGATATATAGAGTGGTGGTAAATGGGAGAAGAGAGGTGGGAGGCTGATATATAGAGTGGTGGTAAATGGGAGAAGAGAGGTGGGAGGCTGATATATAGAGTGGTGGTAAATGGGAGAAGAGAGGTGGGAGGCTGATATATAGAGCGGTGGTAAATGGGAGAAGAGAGGTGGGAGGCTGATATATAGAGTGGTGGTAAATGGGAGAAGAGAGGTGGGAGGCTGATATATAGAGTGGTGGTAAATGGGAGAAGAGAGGTGGGAGGCTGATATATAGAGTGGTGGTAAATGGGAGAAGAGAGGTGGGAGGCTGATATATAGAGTGGTGGTAAATGGGAGAAGAGAGACTGATATATAGAGTGGTGGTAAATGGGAGAAGAGAGGTGGGAGGCTGATATATAGAGTGGTGGTAAATGGGAGAAGAGAGGTGGGAGGCTGATATATAGAGTGGTGGGAGATGGGAGAAGAGAGGTGGGAGGCTGATATATAGAGTGGTGGTAAATGGGAGAAGAGGTGGGAGGCTGATATATAGAGCAGTGGGAGATGAAAGAAAGGAGATGGGAGAAGGGAGACTGATATATAGAGCAGTGGGAGAAGGGAGGCTGATATGTAGAGCAGTGGGAGATGGGAGGCTGATATGTGGAGCAGTGGGAGATGGGAGAAGGGAGGCTGATATATGGAGCAGTGGGAGAAGGGAGGCTGATATGTAGAGCAGTGGGAGATGGGAGGCTGATATGTAGAGCAGTGGGAGATGGGAGAAGGAGGCTGATATATGGAGCAGTGGGAGAAGGGAGGCTGATATATAGAGCAGTGGGAGATGGGAGAATGGAGATGGGAGGCTGATATGTAGAGCAGTGGGAGATGAAAGAAAGGAGATGGGAGTTGGGAGACTGATATATAGAGCAGTGGGAGAAGGAGGCTGATATATAGAGCAGTGGGAGAAGGGGGACTGATATATAGAGCAGTGGGAAATGGGAGATGGGAGACTGATATATAGAGCAGTGGGAAATGGGAGATGGCAGGCTGATATGTAGAGCAGTGGGAAATGGGAGAAGGGAGACTGATATATAGAGCAGTGGGAAATGGGAGATGGCAGGCTGATATGTAGAGCAGTGGGAAATGGGAGAAGGGAGACTGATATATAGAGCAGTGGGAAATGGGAGAAGGAGACTGATATATAGAGTAGTGGGAGAAGGAGGCTGATATGTAGAGCAGTGGGCGATGGGAGGCTGATATGTAGAGCAGTGGGAGATGGGAGAAGGGAGGCTGATATATGGAGCAGTGGGAGAAGGGAGGCTGATATATAGAGCAGTGGGAGATGGGAGAATGGAGATGGGAGGCTGATATATAGAGCAGTGAGATGGGAGAATGGAGAAGGGAGGCTGATATATAGAGCAGTGGGAGATGAAAGAAAGGAGATGGGAGACTGATATATAGAGCAGTGGGAGAAGGGAGGCTAATATATAGAGCAGTGGGAGATGAAAGAAAGAAGATGGGAGATGGGAGACTGATATATAGAGCAGTGGGAGATGGGAGAAGGGAGGCTGATATGTAGAGCAGTGGGAGAAGGGGGACTAATATATAGAGCAGTGGGAGATGGGAGGCTGATATGTAGAGCAGTGGGAGAAGGGAGATGGCAGGCTGATATGTAGAGCAGTGGGAAATGGGAGAAGGGAGACTGATATATAGAGCAGTGGGAAATGGGAGATGGGAGGCTGATATGTAGAGCAGTGGGAGAAGGGAGACTGATATATAGAGCAGTGGGAAATGGGAGATGGGAGGCTGATATATAGAGCAGTGGGAGAAGGGAGACTGATATATAGAGCAGTGGGAGAAGGGAGGCTGATATGTAGAGCAGTGGGAGATGGGAGGCTGATATGTAGAGCAGTGGGAGATGGGAGAAGGGAGGCAGATATATGGAGCAGTGGGAGAAGGGAGGCTGATATATAGAGCAGTGGGAGATGGGAGAATGGAGATGGGAGGCTGATATATAGAGCAGTGGGAGATGGGAGAATGGAGAAGGGAGGCTGAAATATAGAGCAGTGGGAGATTGGAGAAGGAAGAAGGGAGGCTGATATACACTGTATAGAGCAGTGGCAGATGGGAGGCTGATATATGGAGCAGTGGGAGATGGGAGAATGGAGAAGGAAGAAGGGAGGTTGATATACACTGTATAGAGCAGTGGCAGATGGGAGGCTGATATATGGAGCAGTGGGAGAAGGGAGGCAGATATATAGAGCAGTGGGAGATGAAAGAAAGGAGATGGGAGATGGGAGACTGATATATAGAGCAGTGGGAGATGGGAGAAGGAGGCTGATATGTAGAGCAGTGGGAGAAGGGGGACTGATATATAGAGCAGTGGGAAATGGGAGAAGGGAGGCTGATATATAGAGCAGTGGGAGAAGGGAGGCAGATATATAGAGCAGTGGGAGATGAAAGAAGGGAGATGGGAGGCTGATATGTAGAGCAGTGGGAGATGGGAGAATGGAGAAGGAAGAAGGAGGCTGATATACACTGTATAGAGCAGTGGCAGATGGGAGAAGGAGTCTGATATATAGAGCAGTGGGAGATGGGAGAAGGGAGGCTGATATATGGAGCAGTGGGAGATGGGAGAAGGAGGCTGATATATAGAGCAGTGGGAGATGGGAGAAGGGAGGCTGATATATAGAGCAGTGGGAGATGGGAGAAGGGAGGCTGATATATAGAGCAGTGGGAGATGGGAGAATGGAGGCTGATATATAGAGCAGTGGGAGATGGGAGAAGGGAGTCTGATATATAGAGCAGTGGGAGATGGGAGAAGGGAGGCTGATATATAGAGCAGTGGGAGATGGGAGAATGGAGGCTGATATAGAGCAGTGGGAGATGGGAGGCTGATATATGGAGCAGTGGGAGATGGGAGAAGGGAGGCTGATATATAGAGCAGTGGGAGATGGGAGAAGGGAGGCTGATATATAGAGTAGTGGGAGAAGGGAGGCTGATATGTAGAGCAGTGGGAGATGGGAGAAGGGAGGCTGATATATAGAGCAGTGGGAAATGGGAGATGGCAGGCTGATATGTAGAGCAGTGGGAAATGGGAGAAGGGAGACTGATATATAGAGCAGTGGGAAATGGGAGAAGGAGACTGATATATAGAGTAGTGGGAGAAGGGAGGCTGATATGTAGAGCAGTGGGCGATGGGAGGCTGATATGTAGAGCAGTGGGAGATGGGAGAAGGGAGGCTGATATATGGAGCAGTGGGAGAAGGGAGGCTGATATATAGAGCAGTGGGAGATGGGAGAATGGAGATGGGAGGCTGATATATAGAGCAGTGGGAGATGGGAGAATGGAGAAGGGAGGCTGATATATAGAGCAGTGGGAGATGAAAGAAAGGAGATGGGAGACTGATATATAGAGCAGTGGGAGAAGGAGGCTAATATATAGAGCAGTGGGAGATGAAAGAAAGAAGATGGGAGATGGGAGACTGATATATAGAGCAGTGGGAGATGGGAGAAGGGAGGCTGATATGTAGAGCAGTGGGAGAAGGGGGACTGATATATAGAGCAGTGGGAGATGGGAGGCTGATATGTAGAGCAGTGGGAGAAGGGAGACTGATATATAGAGCAGTGGGAAATGGGAGATGGCAGGCTGATATGTAGAGCAGTGGGAAATGGGAGAAGGAGACTGATATAGAGCAGTGGGAAATGGGAGATGGGAGGCTGATATGTAGAGCAGTGGGAGAAGGGAGACTGATATATAGAGCAGTGGGAAATGGGAGATGGGAGGCTGATATATAGAGCAGTGGGAGAAGGGAGACTGATATATAGAGCAGTGGGAGAAGGGAGGCTGATATGTAGAGCAGTGGGAGATGGGAGAAGGGAGGCTGATATATGGAGCAGTGGGAGAAGGGAGGCTGATATATAGAGCAGTGGGAGATGGGAGAATGGAGATGGGAGGCTGATATATAGAGCAGTGGGAGATGGGAGAATGGAGAAGGGAGGCTGAAATATAGAGCAGTGGGAGATTGGAGAAGGGAGAAGGAAGAAGGGAGGCTGATATACACTGTATAGAGCAGTGGCAGATGGGAGGCTGATATATGGAGCAGTGGGAGATGGGAGAATGGAGAAGGAAGAAGGGAGGTTGATATACACTGTATAGAGCAGTGGCAGATGGGAGGCTGATATATGGAGCAGTGGGAGAAGGGAGGCAGATATATAGAGCAGTGGGAGATGAAAGAAAGGAGATGGGAGATGGGAGACTGATATATAGAGCAGTGGGAGATGGGAGAAGGGAGGCTGATATGTAGAGCAGTGGGAGAAGGGGGACTGATATATAGAGCAGTGGGAAATGGGAGAAGGGAGGCTGATATATAGAGCAGTGGGAGAAGGGAGGCAGATATATAGAGCAGTGGGAGATGAAAGAAGGGAGATGGGAGGCTGATATGTAGAGCAGTGGGAGATGGGAGAATGGAGAAGGAAGAAGGGAGGCTGATATACACTGTATAGAGCAGTGGCAGATGGGAGAAGGGAGTCTGATATATAGAGCAGTGGGAGATGGGAGAAGGGAGGCTGATATATGGAGCAGTGGGAGATGGGAGAAGGGAGGCTGATATAGAGCAGTGGGAGATGGGAGAAGGGAGGCTGATATATAGAGCAGTGGGAGATGGGAGAAGGGAGGCTGATATATAGAGCAGTGGGAGATGGGAGGCTGATATGTAGAGCAGTGGGAGATGGGAGAAGGGAGGCTGATATATGGAGCAGTGGGAGAAGGGAGGCTGATATAGAGCAGTGGGAGATGGGAGAATGGAGATGGGAGGCTGATATATAGAGCAGTGGGAGATGGGAGAATGGAGAAGGGAGGCTGATATATAGAGCAGTGGGAGATGAAAGAAAGGAGATGGGAGACTGATATATAGAGCAGTGGGAGAAGGGAGGCTAATATATAGAGCAGTGGGAGATGAAAGAAAGAAGATGGGAGATGGGAGACTGATATATAGAGCAGTGGGAGATGGGAGAAGGGGAGGCTGATATGTAGAGCAGTGGGAGAAGGGGGACTGATATATAGAGCAGTGGGAGATGGGAGGCTGATATGTAGAGCAGTGGGAGAAGGGAGACTGATATATAGAGCAGTGGGAAATGGGAGATGGCAGGCTGATATGTAGAGCAGTGGGAAATGGGAGAAGGGAGACTGATATATAGAGCAGTGGGAAATGGGAGATGGGAGGCTGATATGTAGAGCAGTGGGAGAAGGGAGACTGATATATAGAGCAGTGGGAAATGGGAGATGGGAGGCTGATATATAGAGCAGTGGGAGAAGGGAGACTGATATATAGAGCAGTGGGAGAAGGGAGGCTGATATGTAGAGCAGTGGGAGATGGGAGAAGGGAGGCTGATATATGGAGCAGTGGGAGAAGGGAGGCTGATATATAGAGCAGTGGGAGATGGGAGAATGGAGATGGGAGGCTGATATATAGAGCAGTGGGAGATGGGAGAATGGAGAAGGGAGGCTGAAATATAGAGCAGTGGGAGATTGGAGAAGGGAGAAGGAAGAAGGGAGGCTGATATACACTGTATAGAGCAGTGGCAGATGGGAGGCTGATATATGGAGCAGTGGGAGATGGGAGAATGGAGAAGGAAGAAGGAGGTTGATATACACTGTATAGAGCAGTGGCAGATGGGAGGCTGATATATGGAGCAGTGGGAGAAGGGAGGCAGATATATAGAGCAGTGGGAGATGAAAGAAAGGAGATGGGAGATGGGAGACTGATATATAGAGCAGTGGGAGATGGGAGAAGGGAGGCTGATATGTAGAGCAGTGGGAGAAGGGGGACTGATATATAGAGCAGTGGGAAATGGGAGAAGGGAGGCTGATATATAGAGCAGTGGGAGAAGGGAGGCAGATATATAGAGCAGTGGGAGATGAAAGAAGGGAGATGGGAGGCTGATATGTAGAGCAGTGAGATGGGAGAATGGAGAAGGAAGAAGGGAGGCTGATATACACTGTATAGAGCAGTGGCAGATGGGAGAAGGGAGTCTGATATATAGAGCAGTGGGAGATGGGAGAAGGAGGCTGATATATGGAGCAGTGGGAGATGGGAGAAGGGAGGCTGATATATAGAGCAGTGGGAGATGGGAGAAGGGAGGCTGATATATAGAGCAGTGGGAGATGGGAGAAGGGAGGCTGATATATAGAGCAGTGGAGATGGGAGAAGGGAGGCTGATATATAGAGCAGTGGGAGATGGGAGAAGGGAGTCTGATATATAGAGCAGTGGGAGATGGGAGAAGGGAGGCTGATATATAGAGCAGTGGGAGATGGGAGAATGGAGGCTGATATATAGAGCAGTGGGAGATGGGAGGCTGATATATGGAGCAGTGGGAGATGGGAGAAGGGAGGCTGATATATAGAGCAGTGGGAGATGGGAGAAGGGAGGCTGATATATAGAGCAGTGGGAGATGGGAGAAGGAGGCTGATATATAGAGCAGTGGGAGATGGGAGAAGGGAGGCTGATATATAGAGCAGTGGGAGATGGGAGAATGGAGGCTGATATATGGAGCAGTGGGAGATGGGAGAAGGGTGGCTGATATATAGAGCAGTGGGAGAAGGGAGGCTGATATATGGAGCAATGGGAGATGGGAGAAGGGAGGCTGATATATAGAGCAGTGGGAGATGGGAGAAGGGAGGCTGATATATGGAGCAGTGGGAGATGGGAGAAGGGAGGCTGATATATAGAGCAGTGGGAGATGGGAGAAGGGAGGCTGATATGTAGAGCAGTGGGAGAAGGGAGAAGGGAGGCTGATATATGGAGCAGTGGGAGAAGGGAGAAGGGAGGCTGATATATAGAGCAGTGGGAGATGGGAGAAGGGAGGCTGATATATAGAGCAGTGGGAGATGGGAGAAGGGAGGCTGATATATAGAGCAGTGGGAGAAGGAGATAAGATTAGTTCCCTATCAGGCTGCCTGCTCCATACCTTGCTTCTGCCAGACCACATCATTGCTCATTCTGATGAGTAAGTGTGTGTTTGTGGCTTCACTGAACTGATCTGAACACCTAGACCTTTTTTTAGAATCACAAGCAAATGTAGGAAGCAGTGTAGAGGACTATCAGGAAATTGTGATTTTTGGCTCAATTTGATGTTCAGATCGGGTTTCTATAAGCAGGAGATAGGACTCAGCTCTATACGTCCCAATGAGACACTGATCGCCTGTCAAAGATCTTTCATACAGTAACTCCAGAGTCCATTCAGTCCTGGCTCCTCTAAACTAGTCATCTCTCTCTCCTCTCCCTCCCTGTTTTCTCCCCTCCCCCTCGCTCTCTCTCTGTTCATTCTGCAACCCTGCTAATGCTACTGTTGGGGCCCTGGGCGGCTCTCACTGCTCCCTCCAGAATAACAAGGGGGGGAGATCATACGGGATAATATGGAATCTCAGCTTCACTAAAAACCATGCAACTATAAAATATTGTCTCTACTAAACCTGTCACGAGGAGATGGAGATGGTGGTGTTCTGATGAGAAGTCATTAGCTTCAGGCAGGCAGCCGGCCATGAGAAGACTATAATCCTGTGTTCCAAATGGTACCCTGTTAGGGTGCCATTTAGACGTCTTGGTCAATGTGTTGGGGGTTGATGATAAGCAGAGCTAACATAAATCTCCTCATATATAATTGATATCTCAATGAAGTGAAAAGAACAATCTTTACAAATATAATATTCAAGCTGCTTTTGCTGTTGAGTGTTAGTTCCCAGATACCAAGGCTAACCGAGACATTATAAAGATTGCAGAAGATATCTTTCTGCCAGAGAGCACTTCTTTTAAAGAACACTACAGGCATGTTTGAGGAAGATGGGATTTTTAAATATTTTTATTTTATTAAACGAGGCAAGTCAGTTAAGAACAAATTCTTATTTTCAATGATGGCCAGTGGGTTAACTTCCTGTTCAGGGGCAGAACGACAGATTTGTACCTTGTCAGCTTAGGGATTTGAACGTGCAACCTTCCGGTTATTAGTCTAACACGCTTACCACTAGGCTACCCTGCCGCCCGTAAGCTGATACGGTTCCAGTGGTATTCAAAGTCAGTCATGACCCTGTTGGGGTCACGGGGAAACTACTTTGGGGAACAAAGAAATAAGAGTAGATATTACTGTATGGGACAATATACACGTTTTGAGATAATAATGACACATTTCATTTTATTGAGTAAATGTGTCTATTGGTTTCTTTTCATTTTGAAGATTATTTTTTGATGTAAAAACCTAAATGTAGCGATTTTAAGGTTGTGTCATTAGATTTGGGGTGGGGTCTCAAAGTTATGGGATCCCAGCTGAAACAGTTTGAATACCACTGCTATTGTCTAATGTAGTACACTATGAAGGGAATAGGGTGCCATGTGGGATACACTATGAAGGGAATAGGGTGCCATGTGGGATACACTATAAAGGGAATAGGGTGCTATGTGGGATACACTATAAAGGGAATAGGGTGCTATGTGGGATACAGTATAAAGGGAATAGGGTTCATGTGGGATACACTATGAAGGGAATAGGGTGCTATGTGGGATACACTATAAAGGGAATAGGGTGCATGTGGGATACACTATAAAGGGAATAGGGTGCATGTGGGATACACTATAAAGGGAATAGGGAGCCATGTGGGATACACTATAAAGGGAATAGGGTGCATGTGGATACACTATAAAGGGAATAGGGTGCCATGTGGGATACACTATAAAGGGAATAGAGTGCATGTGGGATACACTATAAAGGGAATAGGGTGCCATGTGGGATACACAATAAAGGGAATAGGGTGCATGTGGGATACACTATAAAGGGAATAGGGTGCATGTGGGATACACTATAAAGGGAATAGGGTGCCATGTGGGATACAGTATAAAGGGAATAGGGTGCCATGTGGGATACACTATAAAGGGAATAGGGTGCCATGTGATACAGTATAAAGGGGAATAGGGTTCATGTGGGATACACTATAAAGGGAATAGGGTGCATGTGGGATACACTATAACGGGAATAGGGTGCATGGGATACACTATAAAGGGAATAGGGTGCCATGTGGGATACACTATAAAGGGAATAGGGGTGCATGTGGGATACACTATAAAGGGAATAGGGGCATGTGGGATACACTATAAAGGAATAGGGTGCCATGTGGATACACTATAAAGGGAATAGGGTGCATGTGGGATACACTATAAAGGGAATAGGGTGCCATGTGGGATACACTATAAAGGGAATAGGGTGCATGTGGGATACACTATAAAGGGAATATAGTGCATGTGGGATACACTATAAAGGGAATAGAGTGCATGTGGGATACACTATAAAGGGAATATAGTGCATGTGGGATACACTATAAAGGGAATATAGTGCATGTGGGATACACTATAAAGGGAATAGAGTGCATGTGGGATACACTATAAAGGGAATATAGTGCCATGCACTATAAAGGGAATAGGGTGCCATGTGGATACACTATAAAGGGAATAGGGTGCATGTAGGATACACTATAAAGGGAATAGGGTGCATGTGGGATACACTATAAAGGGAATAGGGTGCATGTAGGATACACTATAAAGGGAATAGGGTGCATGTGGGATACACTATAAAGGGAATAGGGTGCATGTGGGATACACTATAAAGGGAATAGGGTGCCATGTGGGATACACTATAAAGGGAATAGGGTGCCATGTGGGATACACTATAAAGGGAATAGGGTGCATGTGGGATACACTATAAAGGGAATGGGGTGCCATGTGGGATACACTATAAAGGGAATATAGTGCATGTGGGATACACTATAAAGGGAATAGAGTGCATGTGGGATACACAATAAAGGGAATATAGTGCATGTGTGATACACTATAAAGGGAATAGGGTGGATGTGGGATACACTATAAAGGGAATAGGGTGCATGTGGGATACAGTATAAAGGGAATAGGGTGCCATGTAGGATACACTATAAAGGGAATAGGGTGCCATGTGGAATACACTATAAAGGGAATATAGTGCATGTGGGATACACTATAAAGGGAATAGGGTGCTATGTGGGACACACTATAAAGGGAATAGGGTGCATGTGGGATACACTATAAAGGGAATAGGGTGCATGTGGGATACACTATAAAGGGAATAGGGTGCCATGTGGGATACACTATAAAGGGAATAGGGTGCATGTGGGATACACTATAAAGGGAATAGAGTGCATGTGGGATACACTATAAAGGGAATATAGTGCATGTGGGATACACTATAAAGGGAATAGGGTGCCATGTAGGATACACTATAAAGGGAATAGGGTGCCATGTGGGATACACAATAAAGGGAATATAGTGCATGTGGGATACACTATAAAGGGAATAGGGTGCTATGTGGGACACACTATAAAGGAATAGAGATTGCATGTGGGATACACTATAAAGGGAATAGTAAGGGACACACTATAAATGGAATAGGGTGTATATGGGATACACTATAAAGGGATAGGTTATGTGGGATACACTATAAAGAAGAGGGGTGTATGTGGGATACACTATAAAGGGAATAGGTGTGGGGATATTAATTAGAGGGAAGGGAATAGTGAATGGGGATACACTATGAAGGGAATAGGGTGCATGGGATACACTAGCGAAATAGTGCATGTGGGATACACTATAAAGGGAATAGGGTGCATGTGGGATACACTATAAAGGGAATAGGGTGCTATGTGGGACACACTATAAAGGGAATAGGGTGCCATGTGGGATACACTATAAAGGGAATAGGGTGCATGTGGGATACACTATAAAGGGAATAGGGTGCTATGTGGGACACACTATAAAGGGAATAGGGTGCCATGTGGGATACACTATAAAGGGAATAGGGTATATGTGGGATACACTATAAAGGGAATAGGGTGCATGTGGGATACACTATAAAGGGAATAGGGTGCCATGTGGGACACACTATAAAGGGAATAGGGTGCATGTGGGATACACTATAAAGGGAATAGAGTGCATGTGGGATACACTATAAAGGGAATATAGTGCATGTGGGATACACTATAAAGGGAATAGGGTGCATGTGGGATACACTATAAAGGGAATAGGGTGCCATGTGGGATACACTATAAAGGGAATAGGGTGCCATGTGGGACACACTATAAAGGGAATAGGGTGCATGTGGGATACACTATAAAGGGAATAGGGTGCATGTGGGATACACTATAAAGGGAATAGGGTGCATGTGGGATACACTATAAAGGGAATAGGGGTGCATGTGGGATACACTATAAAGGGAATATAGTGCATGTGGGATGTACACTATAAAGGGAATAGGGTGCATGTGGGATACACTATAAAG
>NW_027010258.1:0-33888 GCF_036934945.1 Oncorhynchus masou masou
CCGTCACACGACGGGGCCCTTGATGATTTATCCAACCCCGTCACACGACGGGGCCCTTGATGATTTATCCAACTCCGTCACACGACGGGGCCCTTGATGATTTATCCAACCCCGTCACACGACGGGGCCCTCTGATGATGTATCCAACCCCCGTCACACGACGGGGCCCTTGATGATTTATCCAACCCCGCCACACGACGGGGCCCTTGATGATTTATCCAACTCCCGTCACACGACGGGCCCTTGATGATTTATCCAACCCTCGCCACACGACGGGGCCCTGATGATTTATCCAACCCCGCCACACGACGGGGCCCTTGATGATTTATCCAACTCCGTCACACGACGGGGCCCTTGATGATTTATCCAACCCGCCACACGACGGGGCCCTTGATGATTTATCCAACCCCGCCACACGACGGGGGCCCTTGATGATTTATCCAACCTCGCTCACACGACGGGGCCCTTGATGATTTATCCAACTCCGTCCACACGACGGGGCCTTGATGATTTATCCAACTCCGTCACACGACGGGCCCTTGATGATTTATCCAACCCCGCTCAGCCACCGACCGGGGCCCTTGATGATTTATCCAACCCCGTCACACGACGGGGCCCTTGATGATTTATCCAACCCCGTCACACGACGGGGCCCTTGATGATTTATCCAACCCGTCACACGACGGGGCCCTTGATGATTTATCCAACCCCGTCACACGACGGGGCCCTGATGATTTATCCAACCTCGTCACACGACGGGGCCCTTGATGATTTATCCAACCCCGTCACACGACGCACAGCCAGCGAGCCTCCCTCACTGTCACTTGCTCTATTCTGCACACATCGGCACACATCGGCACACACAGACACACTCTTTCCTGCCACAGCTCCAAGAAAAGATTTGGCTTCAAAATATATGTCATAATTCCTTCCCGGAACCGAGCTCACGGTCGAAACGTTTTTTTTTTTGTGATTGTTTTAAATACATTTTTAGTTGGCTGCTACAGGCGATAAGATCGTATCAGGCGATTGTACAAGTACAGAATCATTAGGGTACAGCCCAAACCTGGTTGACACCCCTCTCACACCTTTGTCCTCTGGTTAAAATTCCTTCCATCTCAGGCAGGGACTCATAAAAGGTTAAGGTTAGCGGTTAGGGTCACAATACTAGAGGTCAAGGTTTAACTCTTACCTTTGTACTCTGCTGTGAACTCCTTCATCTCAGGCGGCAGGGACTCGTAGAAGCGCTGCTCCCGGGTGATGAGGGGTTTACACACCGTGTGGTCGTCGTAGCGCATCATACTGGTGTGTCCTCCCACCTGGTGTACGAAGGGCTCTAGTGGTACCCCTCCACACCGCCTGCCCCCCAGCCCCAGGCCTGTCCCAAACCCCAGCCCTAACCCTGCCTGGCCCCCCAGCCCTAACCCTGCCTGGCCCACCAGTCCTAACCCTGCCTGGCCCTGGCCCAGTGCCCCAAGCCCTAGCTCCTGGCCCCCTAGCCCCTAGCCCTGCCTGGCCCCCTAGCCCTGCCTGGCCCCCAGCCCCAACTCCTGCCTGACTCCCCAGCCCTCAGCCCTGCCTGGCCCCCCAGCCCTAGCTCCTGCCTGGCCCCCAGCCCTAGCCCTGCCTGGCCCTCAGCCCGAGCCCTGCCTGGCTCGCTCCGTTCTTCCCTGATGCTCCTTCCATGGTGTGGGAGAGGCACATGGCGTTAGAGGACCTGGTGGGGGTGGCAGGGGCGCGGGCTGGGGATGCGCAGGCGCGGGCTGGGGGCGCACGCTGCTGCCGGGAGGGGGAGGAGCCAGCCCGTCGGCCGCAACCAAACAGATCAATTAGATCTCAGCTCCTCGATGAATAGCACTGAGCGAGGATGTCACACCTTCACCAGTCACCTGAGAGATGGAAGGAAAGAGAGAGGGAACACAGAGAGAGAGAGAGAGAGAGAGAGAGAGATCAGAGACAGAGACAGAGAGAGAAAGCGAGAGAGAGAGAAAGCGAGAGAGAGAGAACAAACGTCAGGCAGAAGTTCTACTGATCTAGGCCTAACCATTATTTAAGCAGGTAAATCAATTAGGATGAGCTGAGTTGACACAGACATCAGCATGAGGAATCAGGACCACAACACGGCAGGTTACTTCCTCCTCCCATGCTCTCTAGGGATTGGCTAATGGTGGGTGGATGCCAGAGAGAGATGTGTATCTGTCTGTGTTTAGGCTAAATGGTAGCTGGCCACCTGCAGAGCTCCCTGCTCTGCCTGGCTACCCTGTCCTGTTGACACGTCATTACATTAGCCTGGTCCATGTCAGCACACACACACTCACACACACTTCCCCCCCCGTCAACCCTGAAGCCCAGACGAACAAGCTCAAAATACATCTCCCACTATGGGTATTGGAAGATAATTCATAAAAAGCCATACATCTAAAGACAGTCCCTGGTAATCCCTGAACATTTAGTTTGAGTTTAGTGGACAGACGGTCTGTCTGTTGTATTTAAAAGGTCATCCCATCTGTGATATCACTCAGTTGCATACAGCCAGCGAGAGAGAGAGACAGACACACAGCGATAGACGGAAATAGAGCAAGAGAGAGAGAGACACAGGGTCTAACTTGAGTTATTGATCTAAGCATAAGCAGAATGGCATTCCAAGCATTTCCCATTAGGCCAGGATGTGGTGCTGTGTGTGTGTATTGTGTGTGGTCCCATCAGGAATCAGTTCAGACAACAGTACAGGGGGTCCCAGGTGTTCACAGGAGAGTCGGGGGGGGCACAGGGATCAGAGGAGAGGACACAGGGCTCAGAGGAGAGTCAGGGATCTGGGACCGAACCTTGACATGACAACACAGGCTGCCAGTGAAACATTTATGGAAAACGGTTGGATGCATGTATCTATAGGTTTAATCTGCCGAAAGCCAATCAGGCTCCTTTCCCATGAAACAGAGAGACACTCAGCTCACCTGACTCACTGGATTATTAACCTGACATGGAACACACAGAACATGTAGGCTACACCTCACAACAACACACAGAACATGTAGGGCTACACCTCACAACAACACACAGAACATGTAGGGCTACACCTCACAACAACACACAGAACATGTAGACTACACCTCACAACAACACACAGAACATGTAGACTACACCTCACAACAACATGTAGACTACACCTCACAACAACATGTAGACTACACCTCACAACAACACACAGAACATGTAGACCACACCTCACAACAACACACAGAACATGTAGACCACACCTCACAACAACACACAGAACATGTAGACTACACCTCACAACAACACACAGAACATGTAGACTACACCTCACAACAACATGTAGACTACACCTCACAACAACATGTAGACTACACCTCACAACAACACACAGAACATGTAGACTACACCTCACAACAACATGTAGACTACACCTCACAACAACATGTAGACTACACCTCACAACAACACACAGAACATGTAGACTACACCTCACAACAACACACAGAACATGTAGACTACACCTCACAACAACACAGAACATGTAGACTACACCTAAACAACACACAGAACATGTAGGCTACACCTCACAACAACACACAGAACATGTAGACTACACCTCACAACAACACACAAGAACATAGACTACCTCACAACAACATGTAGACTACCACCTCACAACAACATGTGAACCTTTCACAGCAACACACAGAACATGTAGACTACACCTCACAACAACATGCGAACTACACCTCAACATGTAGACCCTGCTGACAACATGTAGACTACACCTCACAACAACATGTAGACTACACCTCACAGCAACATGTAGACTACACCTCACAACAACACACAGAACATGTAGACTACACCTCACAACAACATGTAGACTACACCTCACAACAACAACAAACATGTAGACTAAGCACCTCACAACAACATAGACTACACACAACAAACTCACAACAACAACATGTAGACTACACCTCACAACAACACACAGAACATGTAGACTACACCTCACAACAACATGTAGACTACACCTCACAACAACATGTAGACTACACCTCACAACAACACAGAACATGTCGGCTACACCTCACAACAACATGTAGACTACACCTCACAACAACATGTAGGCTACACTTCACAACAACATGTAGACTACACCTCACAACAACATGTAGACTACACCTCACAACAACATGTAGACTACACCTCACAACAACACAGAACATGTCGGCTACACCTCACAACAACATGTAGACTACACCTCACAACAACATGTAGACTACACCTCACAACAACATGTAGACTACACCTCACAACAACATGTAGGCTACACCTCACAACAACATGTAGACTACACCTCACAACAACATGTAGACTACACCTCACAACAACATGTAGACTACACCTCACAACAACATGTAGACTACACCTCACAACAACATGTAGACTACACCTCACAACAACATGTAGACTACACCTCAAAACAACATGTAGACTACACCTCACAGCAACATGTAGGCTACACCTCACAACAACATGTAGACTACACCTCACAACAACATGTAGACTACACCTCACAACAACATGTAGGCTACACCTCACAACAACATGTAGGCTACACCTCACAACAACATGTAGACTACACCTCACAACAACACAGAACATGTAGACTACACCTCACAACAACATGTAGACTACACCTCACAACAACATGTAGACTACACCTCACAACAACACAGAACATGTAGACTACACCTCACAACAACACAAGGTCTCCAAATAATCTACAGTTACTATCATTGTGAGAAAATCAGGAAGTAGACCTACTTCACCAAAACAGAACAATACGTTTTTCTTTGATGCTGCTATGGCTGATATACCAGTTTTACAACCCAGAAGCAAAAACATTAGACAAATATAATCAAATGTATTGCAAAGAGTAGCAAAGACATTAGATTAATATAATAAAATGTATTGCAAAGAGCATCCAATACAGAGCAGAGCAGCTGGACAATGATACACTTGTTATTGCCACAGTATCAGTTGTAGGATTTGTGAGCCCTGGGCTTCAACCCTAATGTTAACGGACCTGTGCTGTGCCAGTCCTTCAGTAAGCCGCCTAATCACAACCTATCAGTGTACACCAGACAAAACCTGTTGGTGGGAAGGTGGCTACTGGTGGATATTAAGTTGACCAATAGATGGCCCATTTAAACACCTAACTCAGTCAGCAGCAAAAATGTATTTTGGAAGCTGGGAGTGGAGAAGCTGGGGGTGGAGAAGCTGGGGTGGAGAAGCTGGGGGTGGAAACTGGCGGTGGAAGCTGGGGTGGCATAATTGCCAGCTACGCCCCACTAACTAATAGATTGTCTGAAAACTGTAGATCAGAATGTAATTTATAGGAAGAATAGGGAGGAATATGACTAGCATAGATTAAAATAAGTAGGTAGACTAGGGTTTACAGCAGAGATTAAAATAAGTAGGTAGACTAGGGTTTACAGCATAGATTAAAATAAGTAGGTAGACTAGGGTTTACAGCATAGATCAAAATAAGTAGGTAGACTAGGGTTTACAGCATAGATTAAAATAAGTAGGTAGACTAGGTTTACAGCATAGATCAAAATAAGTAGGTAGACTAGGTTTACAGCATAGATTAAAATAAGTAGGTAGACTAGGGTTTACAGCAGAGATTAAAAACAAGTAGATAGACTAGGGTTTACAGCAGAGATTAAAACAAGTAGGTAGACTAGGTTTACAGCAGAGATTAAAACAAGTAGGTAAGTAGAAAGGCTAGGCCTTATAGCAGAGTATAAAATAAGTAGGTAAGTAGAAAGGCTAGGCCTTATAGCAGAGTATAAAATAAGTAGGTTAGTAGGTAGGCTAGGGCTTACAGCAGAGTATGAAATAAGTAGGTTAGTAGGTAGGCTAGGGCTTACAGCAGAGTATGAAACAAAGCAAAACATTGGTGGTTGGTAAGTGGTAAGGTGGGTACTGTAAGTCTGCAGTACTGGGAACAGACAGTCAAGCCTGCAGTACTGGGAACAGACAGTCAAGCTCTGCAGTACTGGGAACAGACAGTCAAGTCTGCAGTACTGGGAACAGACAGTCAAGTCTGCAGTACTGGGAACAGACAGTCAAGTCTGCAGTACTGGGAACAGACAGTCAAGTCTGCAGTACTGGGAACAGACAGTCAAGCCTGCAGTACTGGGAACAGACAGTCAAGCTCTGCAGTACTGGGAACAGACAGTCAAGCCTGCAGTACTGGGAACAGACAGTCAAGCCTGCAGTACTGGGAACAGACAGTCAAGCCTGCAGTACTGGGAACAGACAGTCAAGCCTGCAGTACTGGGAACAGACAGTCAAGCCTGCGCTGCCCAGTGTACCCTCAGCCCTACCCTACCGACCCCTGGCCCTCTACCCTGCCCACCCTCCAGCCTCTGCTCTTTCACTGGCATCTCCAACCAGTCCAGCACAGAACTTCCTGCCAGCGGCGAATCACATGAGTCTCAGGAGGGAAGCTTCTCTGTGGCTGGGCCTGTGGCTTCTCTGTGGCTGGGCCTGTGGCTTCTCTGTGGCTGGGCCTGTGGCTTCTCTGTGGCTGGGCCTGTGGCTTCTCTGTGGCTGGGCCTGTGGCTTCTCTGTGGCTGGGCCTGTGGCTTCTCTGTGGCTGGGCCTGTGGCTTCTCTGTGGCTGGGCCTGTGGCTTCTCTGTGGCTGGGCCTGTGGCTTCTCTATGGCTGGGCCTGTGGCTTCTCTATGGCTTCTCTATGGCTGGGCCTGTGGCTGGGCCTGTGGCTGGGCCTGTTGCTTCTCTGTGGCTGGGCCTGTGGCTTCTCTATGGCTAGGCCTGTGGCTGGGCCTGTGGCTGGGCCTGTTGCTGGGCCTGTGGCTGGGTGTAACAGTGACACCACCTTGTCCCGGGCCTTTGGGTTGGATCTGCATCACCATGAAGGCATGTGAGCCTCTGGGAGCGGCAGAGACAGCAAACCACAAGTCTACACTAAATGTACGACATTAAAAAGGACTAATGCCAGAGGGCGACGGATGAACACGGCCAGACAAAGACTATGAATAGACACCGACAGCTTCTATCGATTCATAATTCTACTACTAGAGATGCATTCATTCTACTACTACTATAGATGCATTCATTCTACTACTACTATAGATACATTCATTCTACTTAAATAACTAGATTATATGGTTTAGGGTCTCATACAAAATATTCCAAATTGATCTTGACAGCTTCTGTCAATATTTACATTTTAGTCCCTCAGCAGACGCTCTTGTCCAGAGGGACTTACAACAGTGACTTTTCATACAGATATTTATAGATATATTCTACATACAGAACTGTATAAGCTACAGCCATTCATACAACACGATGCATTTCACGCAGACACCTGACTGTCAATTCCTATTCTACTTACAAACGACTATAGCAAGCTACAAACAGACACTCTGGGTCAAAATAGAAGTGTTTTAAAATGTTGGGTGGCTCCCCGGTCCATTGCCTCGGATACCCATTTACAGCTAGACCCCTCCCCGGTAGATCTGGGTTAGGGTTTGAGTGACAGCTAGAGATCATAGGAAAGGAAGGGACCATGTGACAGTCCTGACTTGTTTGGTCCAGTTGAAGACCATAAAAAACAACTGGCAGGAGATCAGACACAAAGCGACTAGGCAATGGCTGCTCTACATTCATTAGTGTTTCAGTAGACTGTACATTTAGTGTTTCAGTAGACTGTACTTAAGTGTTTGTTGTAGGAAATTATAGTTGAAATTATTAATTATGTATACATTTCTTTTAGAACCATTAAGTTTTAATACTATTACGTTATGGTATGAAATGTGTGGGTTCTTGGTTAAACTAGGACCGAAAATGTAGGTAAAACAAATTAATTGTCTGTACCTTGCGGGAAAGGGAGAAGGAGGGCAGATATCCTTCCAGACAGATAAGAATGTTCCATTAGTGGAGAATAAATGATATCTTTTAGACGAATTGGAATGTTTTGTTTTATGAAGTGAAACGGTCTCCCGAACCACAGAAGATATAACTAATATTATGGATCGGAGAGAGTGTAGAAAACTGATAGCGTCATTTTATGTTTTATATAATTAAGTATATTTCTTTGTATTTTGGGTCAGTACTCTTGAGAATAAAAAAAAATGCTGAGCCTTGTTTTAGACTGGTCGATCTGTTTCATGCAATAATAAGCGTACAACTTATTATGGAAAATAGATAGAGTGTGATTTTGGTTTTGGCTACAAAACATATGAAATTTAGAATTCCTCTAACAGTGATTCAGTACACTGTACGTTAAGTGATTCGGTAGACTGTACATTAGTGATTCAGTAGACTGTACATTGATTCAGTAGACTGTACATTAGTGATTCAGTGAACTGTACATTAGTGATTCAGTAGACTGTACATTAGTGATTCAGTACACTGTACATTATTGATTCAGTAGACTGTACATTAGTGATTCAGTAGACTGTACATTAGTGATTACACTGTAGATAGACTGTACATTAGTGATTCAGTAGACTGTACATTAGTGATTCATACACTGTACATTAGTGATTCAGTAGACTGTACATTAGTGTTTCTATTAGGCCTAAATCCTGACCAAGGCATTAAAGCAGAAGACATTTAAAAAATGTAATTGATTTAAAAATGGACAAGACCTCTGTCATTGCCAACAAAGGGTATATAACAAAGTATTGAGATAAACTTTTGTTATTGACCAAATACTTATTTTCCACCATAATTTACAAAAAAAATCATTAAAAATCCTACAATGTGATTTTTCTGGATGTTTTATCTCATTTGTCTGTCATGGTTGAAGTGTACCTATGTTGAAAATTACAGGCCCTCTCTAATCTTTTAAGTGGGAGAACTTGCACAATTGGTGGCTGACTAAATACTTTTTTGCCCCACTGTATGTATGTATGTTTAAAAAACATTGCATCACAGTGCCTCTCATCTAAAGATCTAATTTAACTGTAGTGTATATGAAGTATGTATAAATACAATTCTTATTTAATGTTTTTATGTAATATCTTATGTTGTCCATTCCGGTTGTGTACGTTGTGGTGTATTTGTCAGTTGTGTGTGGACCTTGTGCAGTAGCTACATGGGGATCCAACAAAACAACCAGTGGCATTTACAACCTCACTCTACACAGGTTCTGGCTTATGCTATTATTTATTAAGGCAGACAACTTCCCACAAATGCTATAGATAACCTAGATCAAAGGCTACAGAGTCTATATTGCTACAGAGTCCCTATTGCTACAGAGTCCTATATTGCTACAGAGTCCATATTGCTACAGAGTCCTATATTACTACAGAGTCCTATATTACTACAGGAGTCCTATTACTACAGAGTCCTTATTACTACAGAGTCCTATATTATACTGTGAGTCCTATATTGCTACAGAGTCCTATATTGCTACAGAGTCCTATATTGCTACAGAGTCCTATATTGCTACAGAGTCCTATATTGCTACAGAGTCCTATATTGCTACAGAGTCCCATATTGCTACAGAGTCCTATATTGCTACAGAGTCCTATATTACTACAGAGTCCTATATTACTACAGAGTCCCATATTACTACAGAGTCCCATATTACTACAGAGTCCTATATTACTACAGAGTCCTATATTACTACAGAGTCCTATATTACTACAGAGTCCCATATTACTACAGAGTCCCATATTACTACAGAGTCCTATATTACTACAGAGTCCTATATTACTACAGAGTTTCCAGCATACAACATGAATAAAGAAATAAATAATATCAATAAATAATATCAATATATATATTGATATTAATGTATATTATTTATTTATTTATAGTGTATGTTGGAAAATGGAAATACAATTAATATAATATATATATATATATATATATATATATATATATATATATATATATATATATAAATAAATATAAATAAATATAAATAAATATAAATAAATATAAATAATATAAATAAATAAATAAATAAATAGAAATAAATAGAAATAAATAAATAAATAATAAATAAATATAAATAAATAAATAAAATAAATATAAATATAAATGAATATAAATAAATAAATATAAATAAATATAAATATATATATATATACACACACACAAAAGAATGTGGACATCCCTACAAATGAGTGGGTTCAGGTATTATTTCAGTTCCGTTGCTAACAGGTGCATAACATTTTATGATGACGTGGGTGCCGTCTATTGCTCCGATCGTCGGGAACACGTGATGGTAACAACTGGCGCTTCCAGTGGCTTTGCATCTCAGTGTCAGAGGGCGTCCCTATAGTCCCTGGTTCGAATCCGGACTGTATCACATCCGGCCGTGACTGTAAGTCCCATAGGCGGCGCACAATTGGGCCAGGGTAGGCTGTCATTGTAAATAGGAATTTGTTCTTAACTGACTTGCCTAGTTAAAATTAAGTTTACATTTAAAAATAAAATAAAAACCTGTTGTGCGATAGTGAATGAAATTATACCTTACTACCCGTTTCCCTAATGATTGCAACCAAAAAGGGGCTGTGAAGCGACGACCGGCTCAGCTCAAAAGTGCCTGATGCCAAAAACATGAGGGTGGACTGCACTTGGTGTGCACGGAATGGCTTGAGTTTGTCTTTCCAACATAAGTCTTAAATCCTGGCAAAAAATCCTATGAGATTGGTTTGGTAAGCGATATCTGGCAGAGCCAATCTGTACTTCATTTTTTTTGTTTAAGTCCCACCTGTGTACTGAATCATCAACAAAGCAAGATCAGCAATCTCTCCTTCTATTTCCCATTAGATCGGTCTTTGATAATATCTCAATAACGGTTTCACTTTCACACGAGCCTCAATTGAACAAATTGCTGTACTATATGGACTACTATTGTATGGAATGTATTGATGTCATCAAATTATAGGATATAGCATGACCAAAGTAAGTGAACACCTGCTCATGAACATCTCATTCCAAAATCAAGGGCATTCCTAAGGAGTTTGTCTCCCAATTTGCTGTCAGCCTCCACTCTTCAGGGAAGGCTTTCCACTAGATGTTGGAACATTGCTGCTATAACAGCCTCACTCTTCTGGAAAGGCTTTCCACTAGATGTAGGAACATTGCTGCTATAACATCCTCCACTCTTCTGGAAGGCTTTCCACTAGATGTTGGAACATTGCTGCTATAACAGCCTCCACTCTTCTGGACAGGCGTTCCACTAGATGTTGGAACATTGCTGCTATAACATCCTCCACTCTTCTGCTCCACTAGATGTAGGAACATTGCTGCTATAACATCCTCCACTCTTCTGGGCTCCACTAGATGTTGGAACATTGCTCAAAAACAGCCTCCCACTCTTCTGGGAAGGCTTTCCACTATTGCTGATGTTGTAACATTGCTGCAAAAACAGACTCACTCTTCTGGGAAGGCTTTCCACTAGATGTTGGAACATTGCTGCTATAACAGCCTCCACTCTTCTGGGAAGGCTTTCTAGATGTTGGAACATTGCTGCTATAACAGCCTCCACTCTTCTGGGAAGGCGTTCCACTAGATGTTGGAACATTGTAACATTTCTGCTTTCCACTAGATGTTGGAACATTGCTGCTATCACTCTTCTGGGAAGGCTTTCACTAGATGTTGTAACATTGCTTTGCAAAAACATTGCTGCTTCCACTCTTCTGGGAAGGCTTTCACTAGATGTAGGAACATTGCTGCTATAACATCCTCCACTAGATGTTGGAACATTGCTGCTATGGGGAAGGCTTTTCCACTAGATGGAACATTGGAAGCCTCCATTGCTGAACATTGCTGCTATAACAGCCTCCACTCTTCTGGGAAGGCTTTCCACTAGATGTTGGAACATTGCTGCTTGCCTCCACTCTTCTGCTTTCCAAGATGTTGGAACAGCCTAACAGCCTCCACTCTTCTGGGAAGGCTTTCCACTAGATGTTGGAACATTGCTGCAAAACAGCCTCACTCTTCTGGGAAGGCTTTCACTAGATCTGTGGAACATCTGGGAAGGCGTTCCACAAAAAACAGCCTCCACTCTTCTGGGAAGGCTTTCCACTAGATGTTGGAACATTGGCTTTCTTCACGTTCCACAAGATGTTGGAACATTGCTGCAAAACAGCCTCCACTCTTCTGGAAGGCGTTCCACTAGATGTTGGAACATTGCTGCTATAACAGCTGGGAAGGATTTCCACTAGATGTTGGAACATTGCTGCCAATCTTCTGGGAAGGCTTTCCACTAGATGTTGGAACATTGCTGCAATAACAGCCTACACTCTTCTGGGAAGGCTTTCCACTAGATGTTGGAACATTGCTGCAATAACAGCCTTCTCTGGAAGGCTTTCCACTAGATGTTGGAAGCCTCCATTGTTCCACTAGATGTTGGAACATTGCTGCTATAACAGCCTCCACTCTTCTGGGAAGGCTTTCCACTAGATGTTGGAACATTGCTGCTATAACAGCCTCCCACTCTTCTGGGAAGGCGTTCCACAGATGGGAAGGCTTTCCTGGGAAGGCGTTCACCCAAATGTTGGAACAATGCCTCCACTCTTCTGGGAAGGATTTCCACTAGATGTTGGAACATTGCTGCTATAACAGCCTCCACTCTTCTGGGAAGGCGTTCCACAAGATGTTGGAACATTGCTGCTATAACAGCCTTCACTCTTCTGGGAAGGCGTTCCACAAGATGTTGGAACATTACTGCGGGGACTTGCTTCCATTCAGCCACAAGATGTTGGGCGATGAGGCCTGGCTCGCAGTCGGTGTTCCAATTTATCAAAGATGTGCAATTGAGTTGAGGTCAGGGCTGTATGGACCTCGCTTTGTGCAGGGACATTGTCATGTTGAAACAGGACAGGGCCTTCCCCAAACTGTTGCCACAAAGTTGGAAGCACAGAATCATCTGGAATGTCATTGTATGCTGTGGCGTTAAGATTTATCTTCAATGGAACTATAAGGGGCATGAACCATGAAAACAGCCCCAGACCATAATCCCTCCTCCTCTAAACTTTACAGTTGGCACGATGCATTCTGGCAGGTTCCGTCCTCCTGGCACCCGCCAAACCCAGATGAGTCTGTCGGACTACCAGATGGTGAAGCGTGATTCGTCACCAGAGAATGAGTTTCCACTGCTCCAGATTCCAATGGCGGCAAGCTTTACACCAGCTCCAGCCGACACTTGGCATATGGTGATCTTAGGCTTGTGTGCGGCCATCGAAACCCATTTCATGAAGCTCCCGAACAATTATTGTACGGACGTTGCTACCAGAGGCAGTTTGGAACTCGGGAAGGGAGTGTTGAAACCGAGGACAGACGATTTTTAAGCACAGCGCACGCACTTCAGCATTCTGCGGTCCCGTTCTGTGAGCTTGTATGGACTACCACTTTGTGGCTGAGCAGTTGTTGCTCCTCAAAGTTTCCACTTCACAATAACAACACTAACAGTTGACCTGGGGCAGCTCTAGCAGGGCAGACATTTTACAAAGGGACTTGATGGAAAGGTGGTATCCTATGACAGTGCCCGTTGAGAGTCACTGAGCTCTCCAGTAAGGTCATTCTACTGTCAATGTTTGTCTATGGAGATTGCATGGCTGTGTGCTTGATTTTTATACAACTGTCTGCAACAGGTGTGGCTGAAATAGCCAGATCCACTCATTTGAAGGAGTGTCCACAAACTTTGACAGACTTATGCCTCTAGACGTTAATTATCCCTTCATTATGTGTGTCAATCATATCTGGTGTTTAGCCTATATTTATGTAATTAAAAGTCTCAATAAAAGTTGGGCAAAATGTTCTTCCACTCCCTCATGTCAGCATCAATTAACAAATGAGGCTGTGGCCAATATGCATGTAGGCTTTTTTTCATTTATGTACATGCAAATTACATTTGAACATGAGTCCAATGGTGGCCTTTCAGGTACAATTCTGATCAGAGTAACTGTGATGTGTGTGTGTGATTTATTTTAATTAAATCTATAATCTTCTTGTCTGACTTTTAGATGTTGTTGTTTTTAACTTGTCCCAGACAAAAGGTGATTAACATGCCTTATGTTTTGGGCGAATCCAACAACACATCACGGAGTAACTGCCTCCTTATTTTAAAGAAGTAAAAATAATAATTTAATAATAATAATGCAAACATTGCAGAGCTCTTACGAGACTTACCAAAGAAGACTCCCAGCTGTAATCGCTGCCAAAGCTGTTTCTAAAATGTGTTATTTTTGTTTGCTTTTTTTTCAATATAAATTGGAGAGTATTCAGACACGCAAACAGAAAATAATTCTTTAATCTCAGGCGTCTCTTCAACATGATTTATTCTCAGAGGTTACCCAACGTGGACCTTGCCGTCATATCTCTCGACGCCGAAAAGGCCTAATTTGAGTGGTCCAATCTATTTAAGGTCCTACAGAAATGTAACATTGGAGATTCATTCATGAAATGGATGCAGCTTGAAAATCAGAACCCCAGTTGGCTCAGCATAGAACCTGAGAATTGCCACCCCTTTTTCTCGATCGGCGCAGTGATTTTGTTCCGCAGTGAATTTGGAGATGTCACTTTATAGTAACAGTCCTTTTATACAGTCCGTATCTGGAAACAAATTCATGTCCAGTTTGACCTTAGACCCATATCATTCCTACTTCCTATGGCCAGGAATCCCTCCTGTGCCCCCACTAACCTTGATAACGCCTTTGAGCGATGGGGAGAGCTAGGGATCAACAACACAGGGGATCTATATATAGAAGGGACCTTTGCCTGCTTTGATTTGCAGATTGTCTAGCCCGGTTTATTTGTACTGGTCCAGGTTTTGCAGCTCTTTCAGAACATCTGCTGTCTGGATTTGGGTGAAGGAGAAGCTGGGGAGGCTCAGGCAAGTAGCAGCAGGGGGTGCGGAGCTGTTGGCCGGGGTTGGAGTAGCCAGGAGGAAGGCATGGCCAGCCGTAGAGAAATGCTTATTGAAATTTTAGATCATGGATTTATCAGTGGTGACCGTGTTACCTAGCCTCAGTGCAGTGGGCAGCTGAGAGGAGGTGCTCTTGTTCTCCATGGACTTTACAGTGTCCCAAAACTTTATTATGGGGTATTGTGATGTTATTATGGGGTATTGTGATGTCATTATGGGGTATTGTAATGTAATTATGGGGTATTGTGATGTTATTATGGGGTATTGGGATGTCATTATGGGGTATTGTAATGTCATTATGGGGTAATGTGATGTCATTATGGGGTATTGGGATGTCATTATGGGGTATTGTGATGTCATTATGGGGTATTGTGATGCCATTATGGGGTATTGTGATGCCATTATGGGGTATTGTGATGGCATTATGGGGTATTGTAATGTCATTATGAGGTATTGTGATGTCATTATGGGGTATTGTGATGTCATTATGGGGTATTGGGATGTCATTATGGGGTATTGTGATGTCATTATGGGGTATTGTGATGCCATTATGGGGTATTGTGATGGCATTATGGGGTATTGTAATGTCATTATGGGGTATTGTGATGTCATTATGGGGTATTGTGATGTCATTATGGGGTATTGTGATGTCATTATGGGGTATTGTGATGCCATTATGGGGTATTGTGGTGTCATTATGGGGTATTGTGATGTCATTATGGGGTATTGTGATGCCATTATGGGGTATTGTGATGTCATTATGGGGTATTGTAATGTCATTATGGGGTATTGTGATGTCATTATGGGGTATTGTAATGTCATTATGGGGTATTGTAATGCCATTATGGGGTATTGTGATGTCATTATGGGGTATTGTGATGTCATTATGGGGTATTGTGATGTCATTATGGGGTATTGTGATGTCATTATGGGGTATTGTGATGTCATTATGGGGTATTGTGATGCCATTATGGGGTATTGTAATGTCATTATGGTGTATTGTGTGTAGATTGAGGGGAATCCATTTTAGAATAAGGCAGTAATGTAACAAATATGGAAAAAGAGAAGGTGTCTGAAAACTTTCGAATGCACCATATATATGTATAGAATTCTTCTTCCTCTTTGACACAGTATTTTCTGTGGATCATTGACAAAAAATGACAATAAAATACATATTAATCCCTTTAAAACACGAACAAATCCAAGGGGGATGTAGACTTTCTATAGGCACTGTATAAAATCACTTTAAAATTGTTAAAGAGTTTCCCTGTGGGAATGGGATGAATCAAGTTTAGGCCATTGGAATTAATTTAAACATTATTTTACAGTCTGCTCCTCTGTTCAGTACTCTTCTCCTCCTCTGTTCAGTATTCTTCTCCTCCTCCTCTGTTCAGTATTCTTCTCCTCCTCCTCTGTTCAGTATTCTTCTCCTCCTCCTCTGTTCACTATTCTTCTTCTCCTCCTCCTCTGTTCAGTATTCTTCTCCTCCTCTGTTCACTATTCTTCTTCTCCTCCTCCTCTGTTCAGTATTCTTCTCCTCCTCTGTTCAGTACTCTTCTCCTCCTCTGTTCAGTATTCTTCTCCTCCTCCTCTGTTCAGTATTCTTCTTCTCCTCCTCCTCTGTTCAGTATTCTTCTTCTCCTCCTCTGTTCACTATTCTTCTCCTCCTCCTATGTTCAGTATTCTTCTCCTCCTCCTCTGTTCACTATTCTTCTCCTCCTCTGTTCACTATTCTTCTCCTCCTCTGTTCACTATTCTTCTCCTCCTCTGTTCAGTATTCTTCTCCTCCTCCTCCTCCTCCTCTGTTCACTATTCTCCTCCTCCTCCTCTGTTCACTATTCTCCTCCTCCTCCTCTGTTCACTATTCTCCTCCTCCTCCTCTGTTCACTATTCTTCTCCTCCTCTGTTCACTATTCTTCTCCTCCTCCTCTGTTCACTATTCTTCTCCTCCTCTGTTCACTATTCTCCTCATCCTCCTCTGTTCAGTATTCTTCTCCTCCTCTGTTCAGTATCCTTCTCCCTCCTCCTCTGTTCACTATTCTTCTCCTCCTCCTCTGTTCACTATTCTTCTCCTCCTTCTGTTCACTATTCTCCTCCTCCTCTGTTCACTATTCTCCTCCTCCTCTGTTCACTATTCTTCTCTTCCTCATCTGATCAGTATCCTTCTCCTCCTCATCTGTTCAGTATTCTTCTTCTCCTCCTCTGTTCACTATTCTTCTCTCCTCTGTTCCTATTCTTCTCCTCCTCTGTTCACTATTCTCCTCCTCCTCTGTTCAGTATTCTTCTCCTCCTCCTCCTCTGTTCAGTCATCTCCTCCTCCTCTGTTCAGTGTCCTTCTCCTCCTCCTCTGTTCAGTATTCTTCTCCTCCTCCTCTGTTCAGTATTCTTCTCCTCCTCCTCTGTTCAGTATTCTTCTTCCTCCTCTCTTCAGTATTCTTCTCCTCCTCCTCCTCTGTTCAGTATTCTTCTTCTCCTCCTCCTCCTCTGTTCAGTATTCTTCTTCTCCTCCTACTCTGTTCAGTATTCTTCTTCTCCTCCTCCTCTGTTCAGTATTCTTCTCTCCTCCTCCTCTGTTCAGTATTCTTCTCCTCCTCCTCCTCTGTTCAGTATTCTTCTTCTCCTCCTCCTCTGTTCAGTATTCTTCTTCTCCTCCTCCTCTGTTCAGTATTCTCCTCCTCCTCTGTTCAGTATTCTTCTTCTCCTGTTCTGTTACTATTCTTCCTCCTCCTCCTCTGTTCAGTATTCTTCTTCTCCTCCTCCTCTGTTCAGTATTCTTCTTCTCCTCCTCCTCTGTTCAGTATTCTTCTCCTCCTCCTCCTCTGTTCAGTATTCTTCTTCTCCTCCTCCTCTGTTCAGTATTCTTCTTCTCCTCCTCCTCTGTTCAGTATTCTTCTTCTCCTCCTCCTCTGTTCAGTATTCTTCTTCTCCTCCTCCTCTGTTCAGTATTCTTCTTCTCCTCCTCCTCTGTTCAGTATTCTTCTTCTCCTCCTCCTCTCTTCAGTATTCTTCTCCTCCTCCTCCTCTGTTCAGTATTCTTCTCTCCTCCTCCTCTGTTCAGTATTCTTCTTCTCCTCCTCCTCTGTTCAGTATTCTTCTTCTTCTCCTCCTCCTCTCTGTTCCTCCTCTGTTCAGTATTCTTCTTCTCCTCCTCCTCTGTTCAGTATTCTTCTCCTCCTCCTCCTCTGTTCAGTATTCTTCTTCTCCTCCTCCTCTGTTCAGTATTCTTCTTCTCCTCCTCCTCTGTTCAGTATTCTTCTTCTCCTCCTCCTCTGTTCAGTATTCTTCTCTCCTCCTCCTCTGTTCAGTATTCTTCTTCTCCTCCTCCTCTGTTCAGTATTCTTCTTCTCCTCCTCCTCTGTTCAGTATTCTTCTTCTCCTCCTCCTCTGTTCAGTATTCTTCTTCTCCTCCTCCTCTGTTCAGTATTCTCCTCCTCCTCCTCCTCTGTTCAGTATTCTCTTCTCCTCCTCCTCTGTTCAGTATTCTTCTTCTTCTCCTCCTCTGTTCAGTATTCTTCTTCTTCTCCTCCTCTCTTCAGTATTCTTCTCCTCCTCCTCTCTTCAGTATTCTTCTCCTCCTCCTCTGTTCAGTATTCTTCTCCTCCTCCTCTGTTCAGTATTCTTCTCCTCCTCCTCTGTTCAGTATTCTTCTCCTCCTCCTCTGTTCAGTATTCTTCTCCTCCTCCTCTGTTCAGTATTCTTCTCCTCCTCCTCTGTTCAGTATTCTTCTCCTCCTCCTCTGTTCAGTATTCTTCTCCTCCTCCTCTGTTCAGTATTCTTCTCCTCCTCCTCTGTTCAGTATTCTTCTCCTCCTCCTCTGTTCAGTATTCTTCTCCTCCTCCTCTGTTCAGTATTCTTCTCCTCCTCCTCTGTTCAGTATTCTTCTCCTCCTCCTCTGTTCAGTATTCTTCTCCTCCTCCTCTGTTCAGTATTCTTCTCTCCTCCTCCTCTGTTCAGTATTCTTCTTCTCCTCCTCCTCTGTTCAGTATTCTTCTTCTCCTCCTCCTCTGTTCAGTATTCTTCTTCTCCTCCTCCTCTGTTCAGTATTATTCTTCTCCTCCTCCTCTGTTCAGTATTCTTCTTCTTCTCCTCCTCTGTTCAGTATTCTTCTTCTTCTCCTCCTCTGTTCAGTATTCTTCTTCTTCTCCTCCTCTCTTCAGTATTCTTCTCCTCCTCCTCTGTTCAGTATTCTTCTCCTCCTCCTCTGTTCAGTATTCTTCTTCTCCTCCTCCTCTCTTCAGTATTCTTCTCCTCCTCCTCTGTTCAGTATTCTTTGTCCAGAGAGGTCTTCTTCACATGGGGGACTGTGAAGGTTGGAGCCAGGGTAGAGAATGACAAAGACTGCATCCCAAAAGGCACCCTATTCCCTACATAGTTCACTACTTTTGAACACAGTGCTATGGGCATTATTATACGGAATAGAGTGACATTTGGGACGTAGCCAGAGACTGGGCACTTAAAGGTTTAGAGAGGAAGTTCACAGGTCAGTGGTTATTGATCAGGGTACTGATGCTCAGCTGAAATATCTCTGTCTAAATTAGAGTTTAGATGACGAACTAAATTACACAACTAGATTATTTTAGTAGGTAGGGAATAAAATATCCCATATCATCAACATCCAAGCCTCAGTTGGAACAAACTGTCAATTGAAAGCCAACTCTTTCAGGTGAGCAACAGAACTAGGCCAGGGGGCCCACCTGCCTATACCATGATGGAGAAACTTGATGCATTGATTAAGCCAGCAGATTCCTTGAACGTCCTGTTCCACAACAAATGGCACACACATAAAGAACAATGTGCAAAAGGTGGAAAATGAATATTCACTAATGTAGGGCTACCGCTACTGCTTCAATTGAGATAATAATAGATGGCATGACAATCCCTATTCATGATCTGGATGCTGAACCTAAAAAACACACAAAAGGAGCATGAGGACCACACAGAGACCGGACCAGCCCGTTCTGAAACAGCAGCTCTCTGGCGCTCTCTCTCCGCTTCATTGTCCATCTCTCAGCTGTTGAATTAGGCGCATTAGAAATGCAGATTGTCACCGTCACATGTGGAGCGTATGAAAGGTCTTCAGTTTACGTCCCAAATAGCACCACAAACCATTCATAGTGCACTACTTTTGACTAGGGAGCATAGGGATCTTTGACTAGGGAGCATAGGGATCTTTGACTAGGGGAGCATAGGGATCTTTGACCGGGGGAGCATAGGGATCTTTGACCAGGGAGCATAGGGATCTTTGACTAGGGGAGCATAGGGATCTTTGACTCGGGGAGCATAGGGATCTTTGACCGGGGAGCATAGGGATCTTTGACCGGGGGAGCATAGGGATCTTTGACCGGGGAGCATAGGGATCTTTGACCGGGGAGCATAGGGATCTTTGACTAGGGGAGCATAGGGATCTTTGACCGGGGAGCATAGGGATCTTTGACCGGGGAGCATAGGGATCTTTGACCGGGGAGCATAGGGATCTTTGACCGGGGAGCATAGGGATCTTTGACCGGGGAGCATAGGGATCTTTGACCGGGGAGCATAGGGATCTTTGACCGGGAGCATAGGGATCTTTGACCGGGGAGCATAGGGATCTTTGACTAGGGAGCATAGGGATCTTTGACCAGGGAGCATAGGGATCTTTGACCAGGGAGCATAGGGATCTTTGACCAGGGAGCATAGGGATCTTTGACCAGGAGCATAGGGATCTTTGACCAGGAGCATAGGGATCTTTGACCAGGGAGCATAGGGATCTTTGACCGGGGAGCATAGGGATCTTTGACCAGGGAGCATAGCGATCTTTGACCAGGGAGCATAGGGATCTTTGACCGGGGAGCATAGGGATCTTTGACCAGGGAGCATAGGGATCTTTGACCAGGGAGCATAGGGATCTTTGACCAGGGAGCATAGGGATCTTTGACCAGGGAGCATAGAGCTTTATATACCTCGGGGGGGGCAAAGCTTTTTCAGGTTGCCTAGGTACAAACAGTGTTAATAATATCACACACTCACACACCGTCAAAAGTTTTAGAACGCCTACTCATTCAAAGGTTTTTCATTACTTTTTACTACTTTCGAAATTGTAGAATAATATTGATGACATCAAAGCAATTAAATAAAACATATGGTATCATGTAGTAACAAAAAAAAGTGTTAAATATATTTGTGATTTGAGATTATTCAAATATCCACCCTTTGCCTTGATGACAACTTTGCACACTCTAGGCATTCTCTCAACCAGCTTCACCTGGAATGCTTTTCCAACAGTCTTGAAGGAGTTCCCACATATGCTGAGCACTTGTTGGCTGCTTTTGCTTCAGTCTGCGGTCCAACTCATCCCAAATCATCTCAATTGGGTTGAGGTCTGGTGATTGTGGAGGCCAGGTCATCTGATGCAGCACTCCATCACTCTCCTTCTTGGTCAAAAAAACCTCAAGGTGAATGGGTCATTGTCCTGTTGAAAAACAAATTATAGTCCCACTAAGCACAAACCAGATGGGATGGCATATTTTTTTTTTTTTTTTTTTTTTGAGAACACATTCTCATTTGCAGCAACGACCTGGGGAATAGTTACAGGGGAGAGGAGGGGGATGAATGAGCCAATTGTAAACTGGGGAATATTAGGTGACCGTGATGGTTAGAGGGTCAGATTGGGAATTTAGCCAGGACACCGGGGTTAACACCCCTACTCTTACGATAAGTGTTATGGGATCTTAAATGACCTCAGGGAGTCAGGACATCCTGTTTAAAGTCCCATGGCCTTCCAGCAGCATCTGGTCTCCCATCCAGGGACTGACCAGGACCAACCCTGCTTAGCTTCAGAAGCAAGCCAGCAGTGGTATGCAGGGTGGTATGCTGCTGGCATACCACCCTGGCATGCCACTATTATTCTATATTGCTGCAGATTGCTATGGTAAAAATGCTGGTTAAGTGTGCTTGGAATTATAAATAAATCATAGACAGTGAACCAGCAAAGCACCCCCACACCACCTCCATGCTTCATGGTGGGAACCACACATGCAGAGATCATCCATTCACCTACTCTTCGTCTCACAAAGACATGGCGGTTGGAACCAAAATATCACATTTGGACTCATCAGACCAAAGGACAGATTAATGTCTATTGCTCGAGTTTCTTGGCCCAAGCAAGTCTCTTCTTCTTGTTAGTGTCCTTTTAGTAGTTGTTTCTTTGCAGCAATTCGACCATGAAGGCCTGATTCACACAGTCTCCTCTGAACAGTTGTTGAGATGTGTCTGTTACTTGATCTCTGTGAAGCATTTATTTGGGCTGCAATTTCTGAGTCTGGTAACTAATTAACTTATTATTTTTATTTATTTTATTTAACCTTCATCTAGGAAATTCCGTTAGAACCAATTCTTATTTACAATGACGGCCTACCAAAAGGCCTCCTGAGGGGACGGGGGGCTGGGATTAAAAATACAATATAAATATAGGACAAAACAAACATCACAACATGTAACTCTGGGTCTTCCTTTCCTGTGGCGGTCCTCATGAGAGCCAGTTTGATCATAGCGCTTGATGGTTTTTGCGACTGCACTTAAAAAAACTTTCAAGGTTCTTGAAATTTTCCGTATTGACTGACCTTCATGTCTTAAATTAATGATGGATTGTTGTTAATTGAGATGTTCTTACCATACTTTGGACTTGGTCTTTTACCAAATAGGGCTGTCTTCTGTATACCACCCCTACCTTGACACAACACAACTGACGCATTAAGGTAAGAAATTTCACAAATGAACATTTAACAAGGCACACCTGTTAATTGAAATGCATTCCAGGTGACCTCATGAAGCTGGTTGAGAGAATACCAAGAGTGTGCAAAGCTGTCATCAAGGCAAACGGTGGCTACTTTGAAGAATATCAAATATAAAATATATTTTGATTTGTTTAACACTTTTTTTAAATAATGTTTATAATATTTGAGAAGTAACAATTTCCAAAATAAAAGCGAGACAGTCAGGGAGAGTAAAAAAACAAAAAAAACAATGAAGTAGCAGTATTTGGTTGAGCAAAAGAACAGCATTAGCCATGGCAAAACGCATTGAATTTCAGGAAATTTGCTTTGAAACTACAGCTTTTTTCTCTCAACTCCATGCCAGGATATGTAGAATCGCAGGAAATGAGCTTTAAACGTGCTAAATGTTATCTGAACTGAATGGTAAACTGTGTAGAATTGCAGGGAATTTGCCAATCACCAACCAGCCACTATGAACAGAGAGAGGTCTGAAGAGGGGAGAGACCAGACAGTGCCAATCAGCCACTATGAACAGAGAGGTCAACCAGCAATCAGCCACTATGAACAGAGAGAGGTCTGAAGAAGGTAAAGACCAGTCAGTGGAACACCAACCAGCCACTATGAACAGAGAGGTCTGAAGAGGAGAGACCAGACAGTGGAACGCCAATCAGCCACTATGAACAGAGAGAGGTCTGAAGAGGTAAAGACCAGACAGTGGGGCAATCAGCCACTATGAACAGAGGTCTGAAAGGGAGACCAGACAGTGGAACACCAATCAGCCACTATGAACAGAGGGTCTGAGAAGGTAAAAAACCAGACAGTGGAACACCAACCAGCCACTATGAACAGGTCTGAGGGTAAAGACCAGACAGTGGAACACCAACCAGCCACTATGGGTCTGAGGGAGAGACCAGACAGTGGAACACTTCAAATGGAGTGGCCCAACTGCCCTTAACCACCTCTTTCCCCTCTCTTCACCCTATCCTCAACCCTTCCCATACACTATAACAGCATTCTGTAACATTTCAATACCAGCCTGGTTCCAACACACCTGATTCAACGAGCCAAGAGCTTCATAATTAGTTGCTGAATCAGGATCAGTAGCAGGGCGGGTCGTTCCATGTCCTTTCAGCAAGTCATGACACTTACCATCTCAGAATGTTCAGATATTGTTTCTGTAGTTAGAAACAGTTAAGATTAGCATTCCTGCAACATTATTTTGTTGATATGTCATTTGACATGAGAAACTAAGCTAAATGATTACACCCAAATTGGTCCGTTTGTATTTATTAGGATTCATATTATATTCAATAAATAAACTACCTGACATCTAGTAGTATGGAGATGCCACTTGGAGTATATTGCTTCTTCATCCTATGTAATGTATTCTCAGTGAATTGTGTGATGTTTTTGTTGAGAGAAATTAAAGTTATAAAAGTTTGTGTCTCATCTTCAAATCCCGAGCTGACAAGGTATAAATCTGTCGTTCTGCCCCTGAACTACCTTACCTTTGTCTGTACACTATGCCTTGAATCTATGCTATCGTGCCCAGAAACCTGCTCCTTTTACTCTCTGTTCTAAACGTGCTAGACGGCCAGTTTGTATAGTCTTTAGCCGCACCCTTATCCTACTTCTCCTCTGTTCCTCTGGTGATGTGGAGGTTAATCCAGGTCCTGCAGTGCCAAGCTCCACACCCACTCCCCAGGTGCTCTCATTTGTTGACTTCAGTAAATGTAAAAGCCTTGGTTTCATGCATGTTAACATTAAAGCCTACTTCCTAAGTTTGTTTTACTCACTGCTTTAACACACTCTGCCAACCTAGATGTATTAGCCGTGTCTGAATCCTGGCTTAGGAAACCACCAAAAACCCTGAAATCTCCATCGCTAACTATAACGTTTTCCGCCAAGATAGAACTGCCAAAGGGGCGGTGTTGCAATCTACTGCAAAGATAGAAAGTAATACAGAACTCTGCAGGCTAAGTCTGTACCAAAACAATTTGAGCTTCTACTTCTAAAAATTCACCTTTCCAGAAACAAGTCTCTCACTGTTGCCACTTGCTGTAGACCTCCCTCTGTCCCCAGCTGTGCCCTTGATACTATATGTGAACTGATTGCCCCCATCTATCTTCTGAGCTCGTGCTACTAGGTGACCTAAATCGGGACATGCTAAACACCCCGGGCATCCTACAAACTAAGCTTGATGCCCTCAATCTCACACAAATTATCAATGAACCAACCAGGTACAACCCCAAATCAGTAAACACAGGATGACATCTATGAGGGTGCCCAACTGATTTGCCCTCCAAATACACCTCTGCGGTTTCAATCAAGATCTCAGCGATAACTGCCTCATTGCCTGCATCCGTAATGGGTCTCGACCAAACGACCACCCCTCATCACTGTCAAACGCTCCCTAAAACACTTCTGCGAGCAGGCCTTTCTAATCGACCTGGCCAGGGTATCCTGGAATGACATTGACCTCATCCCGTCAGTCGATGATGCCTGGCTATTCTTTAAAAGTGCCTTCCTCACCATCTTAAATAAGCATGCCCCCTCTCAAAAGATGTAGAACTAGGAATAGATATAGTCCTTGGTTCACACCAGACCTGTCTGCCCTTGACCAGCACAAAAACATCCTGTGGCGTTCTGCATTAGCATCGAATAGCCCCCGTGATATGCAACTTTTCAGGAAGTTAAGAACAAATATACACAGGCAGTTAGAAAAGCTAAGGCAAGCTTTTTCAAGCAGAAATTTGCATACTGTAGTACTAACTCAAAAAGTTCTGAGACACTAAAGTCCATGGAGAATAAGAGCACCTCCTCCCAGCTGCCCACTGCCCTGAGGCTAGGAAACATTGTCACCAACAATAAATCCACTATAATTGAGCAATAAGCATTTCTCTACGGCTGGCCATGCTTTCCACATGGCTACCCCTACCCGGTCAACTGCCCGGCATGCTCCACAGCAACCCGCCAAAAACACCACAATTTCTCCTTTACCCAAATCCAGATAGCCGATGTTCTGAAAGAGCTACAAAATCTGTACCCCTACAAATCAGCCGGCTAGACAATCTGGACCCTCTCTTTCTAAAATTATCTGCCGAAATTGTTGCAACCCCTATTACTAGCCTGTTCAACCTCTCTTTCGTATCGTCTGAGATTCCCAAAGATTGGAAAGCTGTCGCGGTCATCCCCCTCTTCAAATGGGGTGACACTCTAGACCCAAACTACTACAGACCTACATCTATCCTACCCTGTCTTTCTAAGGTCTTCGAAAGCCTAGTTAACAAACAGATTACTGACCATTTCGAATCATTTACATTTAAGTCATTTAGCAGACGCTCTTATCCAGAGCGACTTAAGTGAATTCACCTTCTGACATCAGTGGAACAGCCACTTTACAATAGTGCATCTAAATCATTTAAGGGGGTGAGAAGGATTGCTTTATCCTATCCTAGGTATTCCTTGAAGAGGTGGGGTTTCAGGAATCCCACCATACCTTCTCCGCTATGCAATCTGGTTTCAGAGCTGGTCATGGGTGCACCTCAGCCACGCTCAAGGTTCTAAACGACATCATAACCGCCATCGATAAGAGACATTACTGTGCAGCTGTATTCATCGACCTGGCCAAGGCTGATATCCACTAGATGGTTCTGTTACAGCTGTAAGTGTCCACCGACGCTCATATGGATGGAGTTCCTGAACATAACTGATCCTTTTAGAAAGCTTGGCCTACCATTACTCTTTCTGTTTGGAACAGTGTAAATTAAAGGCGAAAGAAACACACACACCAATTTAGGCGAGGTGCTGGCTAGCAGAGTAGAACACTTGAAAAATTAAAGGAGAGCCGCACACTCTAGGAGCTCCAGATGGAATAATTGAATAACCGTATTACCAACGTTTTTCAAACAAGCTGTCTTCATCAGTGTAAACATTCCATTTTAAAAAATATATATTTTTATTCAACAAGGCAAATCAGTTAAGAACAAATTCTTATTTACAATGACGGCCTACCAGGGAACAGTGGGTTAACTGCCTTGTTCAGGGGCAGAAACGACAGATTTTTACCTTGTCAGCTCGGGAGTTCAATCTTGCAATCAATCTTCAATCTTGATTTACTGGCCCAACGCTCTAACCACTAGGCTACCTGCTAGTTACTGGTCCAGCGCTCTAACCACTAGGCTGCACCTGCTGGTTACTGGCCCAACGCTCTAACCCACTAGGCTACCTACTGGTGACTGGCCCAGCGCTCTAACCCACTAGGCTACCTACTGGTGACTGGCCTGGCGCTCTAACCATTAGGCTGCCTACTGGTTACTGGCCCAACGCTCTAACCACTAGGCTACCTACTGGTTACTGGCCCAACGCTCTAACCACTAGGCTACCTGCTGGTTACTGGCCCAACGCTCTAACCACTAGGCTACCTACTGGTGACTGGCCCAACGCTCTAACCACTAGGCTGCCTGCTGGTTACTGGCCAACTCTAAACACTAGGCTGCCTGCTGGTTACAGGCCCAGCGCTCTAACCACTGGGCTACGTACTGGTGACTGGCCCAATGCTCTAACCTGAAGGCTACCTGCTGGTGACTGACCAGCGCTCTAACCACTAGGCTACCTGCTGGTGACTAGTTTAGCGCTCTAACCACTAGGCTACCTGCTGGTGACTAGTCGCGCTCTAACCACTAGGCTACCTGCTGGTGACTAGCTCAACGCTCTAACCACTGAGCTACCTGCTGGTGACTGGCTCAACGCTCTAACCACTGGGCTACCTGCTGGTTACTGGCCCAACGCTCTAACCACTAGGCTACCTGCTGGTTACTGGTCCAACGCTCTAACCACTGGGCTACCTGCTGGTTGCTGGTCCAACGCTCTAACCACTAGGCTACCTGCTGGTTACTGGCCCAACGCTCTAACCACTAGGCTACCTGCTGGTTACTGGTCCAGCGGTCTAACCACTAGGCTACCTGCTGGTTACTGGTCCAGCGCTCTAACCACTAGGCTACCTGCTGGTTACTGGCCCAACGCTCTAACCACTAGGCTACCCTGCTGGTTACTGGCCCAACGCTCTAACCACTAGGCTACCTGCTGGTTACTGGCCCAGCGCTCTAACCACTGGGCTGCCTGCTGGTTACTGGTCCAACGCTCTAACCACTAGGCTACCTGCTGGTTACTGGCCCAACGCTCTAACCACTAGGCTACCTGCTGGTTACTGGCCCAACGCTCTAACCACTAGGCGACCTGCTAGTTGCTGGCCCAGCGCTCTAACCACTAGGCTACCTGCTGGTTACTGGTCCAACGCTCTAACCACTAGGCTACCTGCTGGTTACTGGTCCAGCGATCTAACCACTAGGCTACCTGCTGGTTACTGGTCCAACGCTCTAACCGCTGGGCTACCTGCTGGTGACTGGCTCAACGCTCTAACCACTAAGGCTACCTGCTGGTTACTGGTCCAACGCTCTAACCACTAGGCTGCACCTGCTGGTTACTGGTCCAACGCTCTAACCACTGAGGCTACCTGCTGGTTGCTGGTCCAACGCTCTAACCACTGGGCTACCTGCTGGTTGCTGGTCCCAGCTCTAACCACTAGGCTACCTGCTGGTGACTGGCTCAACGCTCTAACCACTAGGCTACCCTGGTTACTGGCCCCAGCTCCTAACCACTAGGCTACCTACTGGTTACTGGTCCAACGCTCTAACCACTAGGCTACCTGCTGGTTACTGGTACGCTCTCTAGGCTACCTGCTGGTTACTGGTGCCGATCTAACCACTAGGCTACCTGCTGGTTACTGGTCCAGCGCTCTAACCACTAGGCTACCTGCTGGTGACTGGCTCAACGCTCTAACCACTAGGCTACCTGCTGGTTACTGGCCCAACGCTCTAACCACTGGGCTACCTGCTGGTTACTGGTCCAACGCTCTAACCACTAGGCTACCTGCTGGTTACTGGTCCAACGCTCTAACCACTAGGCTACCTGCTGGTGACTGGTCCAACGCTCTAACCACTAGGCTACCTGCTGGTTACTGGTCCAACGCTCTAACCACTAGGCTACCTGCTGGTGACTGGCTCAACGCTCTAACCACTAGGCTACCTGCTGGTGACTGGCTCAACGCTCTAACCACTAGGCTACCTGCTGGTTACTGGTCAACGCTCTAACCACTAGGCTACCTGCTGGTGACTGGCTCAACGCTCTAACCACTGGCTACCTGCTGGTGACTGGCTCCACGCTCTAACCACTAGGCTACCTGCTGGTTACTGGTCCAGCGCTCTAACCACTAGGCTACCTGCTGGTGACTGGCTCAGCGCTCTAACCACTAGGCTACCTGCTGGTGACTGGTTCAACGCTCTAACCACTAGGCTACCTGCTGGTTACTGGTCAACGCTCTAACCACTAGGCTACCTGCTGGTGACTGGTCCAACGCTCTAACCACTAGGCTACCTGCTGGTGACTGGCTCAACGCTCTAACCACTAGGCTACCTGCTGGTTACTGGTCCAACGCTCTAACCACTAGGCTACCTGCTGGTGACTGGTCCAACGCTCTAACCCACTAGGCTACCTGCTGGTGACTGGCTCAACGCTCTAACCACTAAGGCTACCTGCTGGTGACTGGCTCAACGCTCTAACCACTAGGCTACCTGCTGGTGACTGGCTCCAACGCTCTAACCACTAGGCTACCTGCTGGTGACTGGCTCAGCACTCTAACCACTAGGCTACCTGCTGGTTTGCCCAACGCTCTAACCACTAGGCTACCTGCTGGTGACTGGCTCAACGCTCTAACCACTAGGCTACCTGCTGGTGACTGGCTCAGCTCTAACCACTAGGCTACCTGCTGGTGACTGGCTCAACGCTCTAACCACTAGGCTACCTGCTGGTGACTGGCTCAACGCTCTAACCACTAGGCTACCTGCTGGTGACTGGCTCAACGCTCTAACCACTAGGCTACCTGCTGGTTGCTGGCCCAGCGCTCTAACCACTAGGCTACCTGCTGGTGACTGGCTCAACGCTCTAACCACTGGGCTACCTGCTGGTGACTGGCCCAACACTCTAACCACTAGGCTACCTGCTGGTGACTGGCTCAATGCTCTAACCACTGGGCTACCTGCTGGTGACTGGCCCAACACTCTAACCACTAGGCTACCTGCTGGTGACTGGCTCAACGCTCTAACCACTAGGCTACCTGCTGGTGACTGGCCCAACACTCTAACCACTAGGCTACCTGCTGGTGACTATTTAACACTCTAACCACTAGGCTACCTGCTGGTGACTGGCTCAACGCTCTAACCACTAGGCTACCCTGCTGGTGACTGGCCCAACACTCTAACCACTAGGCTACCTGCTGGTGACTGGCTCCAACGCTCTAACCACTAGGCTACCTGCTGGTGACTGGCTCAGCACTCTAACCACTAGGCTACCTGCTGGTGACTGGCCCAACACTCTAACCACTAGGCTACCTGCTGGTGACTGGCTCCAACGCTCCTAACCACTGCTGCTACCTGCTGGTTACTGGTCAACGCTCTAACCACTAGGCTACCTGCTGGTGACTGGCTCCAGCTCTAACCACTAGGCTACCTGCTGTATTACTTATAATTAAATAAAATGCTAACTAAAACCAGTCTGTTGTAACAAAAAACAAAAAAAAAATGTAAATAATTTATGACAGCAAAGATGAAAAACAGCTGAATTTGTTTAAATGTCCTAGTCTGACCGTTGTGGTTGCATGCAGCTTGGAGCTCACGGAATCAGGAGGCTATTAAACACTCCAACAGGAAACAGAAGCAGGATCGGTCTTATTTCTGGAGATTTATAAACCAGGTGCATTCATTACCAGTTACACTATTGATTATAGACCAAATTCAGTTGGGGTTTCTCTCTCTCAATTAAGACAAGGGCTGTTTTCTCCTCTCCTCACTCTGCTGCTGCCTCTACCACATTGTCCTCAACACCAATAAGCTGGTTAACGTTGCTATTATACAGTAGCAACTTGGGCTAGGGAAAAGGCTTGTCTGATTTTTGGTACTAGTCACTCAGACAGGGCGAATCAGACAGGCACACATCAGACAGGCACACATCAGACAGGCACACATCAGACAGGCACACATCAGACAGGCACATCAGACAGGCACAAATCAGACAGGCACACATCAGACAGGCACACATCAGACAGGCACACATCAGACAGGCACACATCAGACAGGCGCATCAGACAGGCACGAATCAGACAGCACACATCAGACAGGCACGAATCAGACAGGCACACATCAGACAGCCACCGAATCAGAGCAGGCCGCGAATCAGACAGGCACGAATCAGACAGGCACGAATCAGACGGCACACATCAGACAGGCACACATCAGACAGGCGCGAATCAGACAGGCACGAATCAGACAGGCCCGAATCAGACAGGCACACATCAGACAGGCACACAACAGACAGGCACAAATCAGACAGGCACAAATCAGACAGGCACAAATCAGACAGGCACAAATCAGACAGGCACACATCAGACAGGCACACATCAGACAGGCACACATCAGACAGGCACGAATCAGACAAGTGTCTTGTGCACCAATCATTCTTTTATTTTGCGACCAAACAATCGATGAGTCCTATCAAATGCATGTTTTAACACTGTTGAATTCCTTTTAAAATGTCTGCATGATGGGATTCCTTCGCGTTCACTGCATCACAGATTATACAGGGCCCTACATATAGAATCAGGAGAATGGCAACACATATTGTATCAGTAGCTAAGTATCACGATGGTACGGTCCCTGTTGCCCTATTGATCAGCCAGACTTCTCTCCCACAGTCCACAGACTAAACATCGCTGTTGTCAACACCCCCCTCAGGGACGTTGGTCAGTAAACACAGTATTCTCCTTCATGGGTTTTAGAGGGGCTAATATAGAGGACACATCTGTCTCTGGATGGAATCACTTTGTCAACAGACACATATTTGCTTAAAAACATAGTTTGTCTCCCAGTAGAATAGATTGAACTTTAGAATGTTAAAAGAAGAACAAATTGTACATCATCACAGTGGATGAATTGCTGTTAACAGGACAGCAGTATTCACACTGATACTAACATGGACTGAAAACAATTCATCCACCATGTTGATGTTAACAGGACAGCAGCACTCACACTAATGCAACACCTGGAAATACTGTACTGGCCTGGAAGAGTCAAGACCTAGGCGATGCTGATGACATCATACAATTATGACAAAATGGAGTCCAAAGAATCCTGGCAAAATAGGTATATGCCTCCAGACTTGAAGTGGGGCAAAAAAGTATTTAGTCAGCCACCAATTGTGCAAGTTCTACCACTTAAAAAGATGGGAAGAAGGCCTGTAATTTTTCATTATAGGTACACTTCAACTATGACAACAAAATGAACAACAACAAAAATCCAGAAAATCACATTGTAGGATTTTTTATGAATTTATTTGCAACTTATGGTGGAAGAAGCTTTTAATGTAGAAAGCATTTCAAAGGTCCTGGAGTGGCCTAGCCAGTCTCCAGATCTCAACCACTGAAAATCTTTGGAGGGGTTGAAAGTCCGTGTTGCCCAGCAACAGCCCCAAAAAACATCACTGCTCTAGAGAGATCTGCATGGAGGAATGGGCCAAAATACCAGCAACAGTGTGTGTAAACCTTGTGAAGACTTACAGACAAGCGTTTGACCTCTGTCATTGCCAACAAATGGGTATATAACAAAGTATTGAGATACATTTTTGTTATTGACCAAATACTTATATCCCACCATAATTTACAAATAAATTCATTAAAAAATCCACACAATGTGATTTTTCGATTTTTTCCTCATTTTGTCTGTCATATTGAGAAGTCTACCTATGATGAAAATTACAGGCCTCTCTCATCTTTTTAGAGTGGGAGAACTTGCACAATTGGTGGCTGAAGAAATCCATTTTTTGCCCCACTGTAACTCTTTCCCATAGAGCTGGGCAATATAAACAATTACATTCATTCCAAATGATGCTTTTATTCTGATAGTCCAACATATTTTCTTTCTTTACTTTTTTAAAATTGTTTATTTTTTTAAATGAGTTTTAGCGAGAAGTGGAAACCTCTGCCTCTGTTTCCACACCCCAAGCCCCTCATGGCCCTCTCCCAACAAAGATGATCACATCTTCCTCTCTGACAAAGAGTTTCAACTCACTATTTGCATTTGAGGTTCGTTCCAACACAGAATGTGTCTTATGGACACAAAACACAGACATTATTTTGGAATAGATGTCAAAATTATAATACCCTTTATTTATTTTTTATGTCTCGACTAATCAAGTTGGACACAGAGCAGACACTACTGAAACGAGAGAATCAATGAACATTGATTCTGGAAATGAAAGCTCAGTTTGACACAAGTGGTATTGTGGCAGCGAGTACCGCTAGCAGCATTTTAGACAAAGACTGTTATACAAGCTGTCTAAGTCTGCATTTATAAAATGTGCAATAAGCATAAAACAAATTTTTTTTTTTTGAAGGAATCGACAACTCGTTCTCATTCTGAGAAATATGGTAGGCCACATGATTTCAAAGTGTGAAATACAGAAAGTGGACAAGCTGTTCAGTAGGAGACGGACAGAAGGGTGTGATAACTGTTCAACTTTGTTAGCTAGCAAATAGATCCACTTTTGGCTATACTTTACATATTAAAGATAAGCTGGCTACTCACTAGCACGTGGACTTGTGCTTGACAGATTGTTTAAGAGACCTGGGTTAATGATCTATAATGCCTGCTACTAGAAGTTAGACATAATTAGTGAATGTGCATTACGCATGGTTCTGGTTAAATCTGTTACAAAAAATATATATCATTTTTCATAGACAAACTTGAAAGTCTTATCAGTGATTATTGCAACAACAAAAAAGAAAGGTTAAACTATTTTGATGAAATAATTGAATGATTAGTGGGTCTGATGGTTGTGGAAGGCTTATATTCAGCAGAGGAATAACTTCACAAGTCCTGAATTCATTCACATTATTGCTGACTGTTTTTAAATGCAGTGTATTTGACCTTTAATTGTGCAGCAAAAAATATTTAGAAAAGCGTTTAAAAAAAAAAAACATTTTTAAAAAACAGGTTCTATCTATATTGTGAATACAGCTCATAAATTTGAAATGTGTTTTTTTAGTATCACCTAGCATTTCATCTACTAGCGATCCTTCAGTGACGACATTAACAT
>NW_027010259.1:0-33879 GCF_036934945.1 Oncorhynchus masou masou
TAAAATAGAGACACAAATGAAACCTCCACATGATAAAACGGCCATGCTACGAGGTAAATCTTAATCAGATCCCTCAATAACATAAGGCCAGTTTTAACAATCTTAGTGTGATTTTAAAACAAATGTTGTAGAGTTTCCTGGTAATTACTGATAATGTTTACACTACTTATTTATTCATTCTGAATATGAATATACACTGCTCAAAAAAATAAAGGGAACACTAAAATAACACATCCTAGATCTGAATGAATGAAATATTCTTATTAAATACTTTTTTCTTTACATAGTTGAATGTGCTGACAACAAAATCACACAAAAATCAATGGAAATCAAATTTAGCAACCCATGGAGGTCTGGATTTGGAGTCACACTACAAATTAAAGTGGAAAACCACACTACAGGCTGATCCAACTTTGATGTAATGTCCTTAAAACAAGTCAAAATGAGGCGCAGTAGTGTGTGTGGCCTCCACGTGCCTGTATGACCTCCCGACAACGCCTGGGCATGCTCCTGATGAGGTGTCAATCAATGTTGCTTCCAAAGTGGACAGTTTGATTTCACAGAAGTGTGATTGACTTGGAGTTACATTGTGTTGTTTCAGTGTTCCCTCTATTTTTTTGAGCAGTGTATAAAAATATTCCAATCGAGCAGATAGTTCTAAATATATAACTTTCCTAGATGTATGATACAGAATGCAACTGACAGTCGTGGCCAAAAGTTTTGAGAATGAAAAATATTACTTTCCACAAAGTTTGCTGCTTCAGTGTCTTTAGATATTTTAGTCAGATGTTACTATGGAATGATGAAGTATAATTACAATGAATTACAAATTCATAAGTGTCAAAGGCTTTTATTTACAATGACATGAAGTTGATGCAGAGTCAATATTTGCAGCGCTTACCCTTCTTTTTCAAGACCTCTGCAATCCGCCCTGGCATGCTGTCAATTAGCTTAACTTCTGGGCCATTCTGATGGCAGCCCATTCTTGCATAATCAACTTCTGGGCCATCTTGATGATGGCAGCCCTCATTTAAGGTTGCATAATCAAAATATGGATTTTGTCAGAATTTGTGGGTTTTTGTGTTTCTTGTCCACCCGCACTCTTGATGATTGACCACAAGTTCTCAGGATGGGATTGGCATGACACAGGACTGATGGGGAGTTTCTCCGGACAAGGCCATGGACCCAAAATATGGATGTTTTGTTACCTCTCGGAGGATGCCACCATTCTTTATTCATGGCTGTGTTCTTGAGAAGCAACACTGAATGGTCTCAGGATGAGTTGGCATGACACAGGACTGATGGTAGCCCACCTTGTCTTCTCCGCTGATGCCCCAATTGTTCAACCGAACCCTGGATGGTTGGGAGAAGTTGCAGGATGTATTGTCTCAGGGATGCTTTACTGCAATGGTCTCAGGGATGCTGATGCAATTCATCTGATCACTCTTCAACATTCTGGAGTATATGCAAATTGCCATCATACAAACTGAGGCAGCAGACTTTGTGAAAAGTAACATTTGTGTCATTCTCAAAACTTTTGGCCAAGACTGTACACACTTCCTTAAACACAAAGTAAGTATATAAGTAATTTTAAGTGGATGTCCAAAACTTGTTTTTATGTCGAAGACACAAAGCACATCAGTAAAATCTCCACGTAAAATCTCCCCGTTGTTGAAAGGGTTCGACACATTGCTGTTTAAATGGCCCAATTTCTTATTTAGACATTCACAGATTTTCAACATTTTGATTATCGCTGATGTCATATTGTTATGTTGTAAAGTAAAAAGTAAGGTGAAATATTTGGAAAGATGTTCCTAAAACTGATAGTAATTACAATAAACAAATTATAAAACGCAACATGTAAAGTGTTGGATGTTTAATGAGCTGAAAAAAAAGATTGCAGAATTTTTTTACATCCCTGCTAGTTTACATTGATTCTCTGCCAAGATAATCCATCCACCTGACAGGTGTGGCATATCAAGAAGCTGATTGAACAGCTTGATTATTACACAGGTGCACCTTGTGCTGGGGAGAATAAAAGGCCACACTAAAATGTGCAGTTTTGTCACACAACACAATGCCACAGATGTCTCAAGTTGAGGGAGCGCGCAATTAGAGCTGTTACCAGATAATTGAATGTTCAATTCTCTACCAGAAGCCGCCTCCAATGTTGTTTTAGAGAATTTGGCAGTACATCCAACTGACCTCACAACCACAGACCACATATAACGACGCCAGCCCAGGATCTCAACATCGTCTGAGACCAGCCACCCGAGTTGTATTCCTCTATGTAATGAAGCCTTTTGTGGGGAAAAACTAATTCTGATTGGCTGGGCCTGGCTCCGCAATGGGTGGGCTTATGCCCTCCAGGGCCCACCAATGGCGGCGCCCCTGCCAAATCATGTACAGTCCATCGATTAGGGCCTAATTTATTTATTTACAATGACTGACTTACATGAACTGTACATCGTTGAAATTGTTGTTTATATTTTGGTTCAGTATACACACAGACATAGTGCATTCGTTAAGTATTCAGACCCCTTTACCTATTCCAAATTGCATTAAACTGCATTTATTTTCAGCAAACTTAAGATGTGTAAATATTTGTTGGATCATAAGATTCAACAGCAGACATAAACTGAACAAGTGAGATTTTACCCCACTCTTCCACCAAGGCACCTGCAAGTTCCCGGATATTTCTGGGGGGGAATGGCCATAGCCCACACCCTCCGATCCAACAGGTCCCAGACGTGCCCAATGGGATTGAGATCCGGGCTCTCCGCTGGCCATGGCAGAACACTGACATTCCGGTCTTGCAGGCAATCATGCACAGCACGAGCAGTATGGCTGGTGGCATTGTCATGCTGGAGGGTCATGCCAGGATGAGCCTGCAGGAAGGACACCACATGAGGGAGGAGGATGTCTTCCCTGTAACACACAGCGTTGAGATTGACTGCAATAACAACAAGCTCAGTCTGATGATGCTGTGACACACCGCACCAGACCATGACGGCCCCTCCACCTCCAAATCAATCCCGCTCCAGAGTACAGGCCTCGGTGTAATGCTCATTCCTTCGACGATAAACGCGAATCCAACCATCACCCCTGGAGACAAAACCGCAACTTGTCAGTGAAGAGCACCTTTTGCCAGTCCTGTCGGCTCCAGTGACAGTGGGTTCGTGCCCAGAGGCGACGTTGTTGCCAGTGATGTCTAGTGAGGACCTGCCTTACAACAGGCCTACAAGCCCTCAGTCCAGCATCTCTCAGCCTATTGAGGACAGTCTGAGCACTGATGGAGGGATTGTGCGTTCCTGGTGTAACTTGGGCAGTTGTTGTTGCCATCCTGTACGTGTCCCACAGATGTGATGTTCGGTTGTACCAATCCTGTGCAGGTGTTGTTACACGTGGTTCCACAGGTGCATGTTAATTAATTGGTGATGGTTCATTGAACAAGCAATTGAATTGAATTTCGCGCTCTGCCTTTTCAGCGGAATGTTAGCCATAAGAAGTTAAGACTCCATAATGTTTCATCATTAGATGCTACAGGCCTCCTTTAAGACTCCATAATGTTTCATCATTAGATGCTACAGTCCTCCTTTAAGACTCCATGTTTCATCATTTGATGCTACAGTCCTCCTTTAAGACTCCATAATGTTTCATCATTAGATGCTACAGTCCTCCTTTAAGACTCCATAATGTTTCATCATTAGATGCTACAGTCCTCCTTTAAGACTCCATAATGTTTCATCATTAGATGCTACAGTCCTCCTTTAAGACTCCATAATGTTTCATAATTTGATGCTACAGTCCTCCTTTTAGACTCCATAATGTTTCATCATTAGATGCTACAGTCCTCCTTTAAGACTCCATGTTTCATCATTTGATGCTACAGTCCTCCTTTAAGACTCCATAATGTTTCATCATTAGATGCTACAGGCCTCCTTTAAGACTCCATAATGTTTTATTATTAGATGCTACAGTCCTGCTTTAAGACTCCATAATGTTTCATCATTAGATGCTACAGTCCTGCTTTAAGACTCCATAATGTTTCATCATTAGAATCCTCCTTTAAGACTCCATAATGTTTCATCATTAGATGATACAGTCCTCCTTTAAGACTCCATCATGTTTAGAATGTGTCTGGATCTATTCTACTCTCATCCTTTCAGTTTTAATAATATTTAATAATAATAATAATGTTATAATAGGTAATAACTAACTTTAATAACTAGGGTTAATAACTAGGGTTAATACCTTCCTTATTTACCCCTCTCTAACAATACTGCTACAGAATTAGCATAGTAGGCCATGTAATTTAAGGTAATCTGAAATATTTAGGACTAACTTATTCCTTGCCACCCATTCTGAAACTCACTGCAGCTCTTTGTAAGTGTTAGGGGGGTTGACTGGGACAGGCAATGTAATATCCATAATGTTTTAAGGAAACTTTTTTTTTTAAACAAGCACCTTACATTGGATCATCTTGAAACTCTCTCTCTCTAAAGCTACCTTTCATCAAGGTTTTATATGGTCTATTGGTTTCTCTCTCTTTTCATTGGCAGAATACTTTTTCAGTGTTTTGTCATAACATCCATATCCACCAGGTACTGGTTGTCCTGGTAACAGATAGAACTCTGCTGGTTGTCCTGGTACCAGTGGGCAGATCTATTGTATTTGTTCAAACTAAACTACAGGAACTTACTTTGATGTCAAATCTGATCCTTTCATCTCTTCTCCTCCTCTCACAGTTCCACTCAGCCCCGTTGTTTTCCTGCAGTCCACCAGCAGCACAGACAACCTCTTCATACCCAGCAGTAAGGTGCTACCAGGAGAGGCACAACACATGGACTCCGGGAGGGAGGAAGGGCTAGCGTTGTCCTGGTAACCATAAAGAGGGGACACAGACACATATCATTATGGATGCTGATGTCACTGTTGTCATTAAGTGCTTTACAGAAACCCAGCAGACCCAGAGAGAGCAAGCTGTATGCTAGACCAGACCAAGCTGTACCATCTGGTGTTCTGATCTGGAGAGACTCTTCTCTTCCTCGTCAGCATCAGGATGTTGTTGAGGCTCCCCAGAGGATCCATAATAGTCATGTCTCTCTCCTGTGTGAATGAGAACATCAAACAGATGGTAAACGTATGATCAACCATCTATTGCAATCACAGAGACTTACAAAAGGCATGAATATGTCTAAAACCGATTGGCCTAAATTGGCCACTTTCATCATGATTTCCTAACAAAACATTTTTTTCAAAATGTAAAACCTCCTCATGGGTTATAGACTTCCACAAAATAAGTGCCCTTTGATGTTTTAAGTAGAACATTTGCACCAATAAAGGTGCATTTTAAAAAAATTCACAAAATGCCTGTTATACTAGATGAGGAGAACTTTAATGTAGACCACATGGAGAATTCAATACATCTAATTGAAAAGTCCCAAAAATATATGAACCAATGGCAGATCGACCCTTCAACAATTCATACAGTACTTTACAACATATTCAAGTGTCGAACTTCAGTAGAATGCCCCTTAAAAACCACACATTAGTTCAACAACGGCATAGTCCCTGTTTTTAAGACAGTACTCACTGGTGTTAATCGGATCTTCTGTCTCCTCCTCTTTCACTCCCAAAACGTCTTCCTTCTTCACCTTTATTGAGACAGCATCCTCTTCCTCCCTAAAAGGTTCGTACTCTTCTTTCACTATAACAACATCCTCTTCCTCCTTTTTCATTCTGAAAGATTCTTTCTCCGTAAAGCAGACCTCCTCTTCATTAGCAAGGGAGTAGTTTAGTGAGCTCATGGTCAGGGATGTTAGCTAGCTAGCATGAGCGACTAGCCTAGCCAGTATCAATCTTTAACAAGTTTGCAAATTGAACAAGCACATTAGGTTAAAGTTAACCAGTAGATACATCAACCGAAATGCGTTTAAAACACTGACATTAGCTAATGTACATCAACATGGTCTAAAGAATTAATCTTTCAGTTGTATGTTGTCTTGCAAGCTATCGAGTTGGCGCCTTGTTGTTCCTGAAGAAGCGTCCCGTCCAGTCCATTATACGTCACGCAAGAAGCATCACCTGAAAGACGCCCATCGCCATCTGCTGGCTGGAGTGGGTAACGCAGTTTGGAAACAATAGTTACGATACGTTTTGTGTTGGAAAGAACTTCATAATAATTTAACAATAAGCTGATATATTTTCTCTTACGTCTTACAAATAATACGTTCCTGTACACAGACGTAGAAGCTTAATATGAATATGTAGATGATGAATAAATACATCTATGAATAGGTAGTGTGTTAATATACATTTGCTCTGTTCATTTTCACATTGGTTTTTATTAGATGTGACCATACTATTCCCTTAAAGCCACGCTCTATAAGATACAAATCGTCCTGTAAACAACAGACCAAATGCATCACATGCAAATAGCACTTGATTATCTGTAGTGCTATACACTGGGTAGACAAAACATTAAGAACACCTGCTCCTTCCATGACCATAGACTGACTAGGTGAATCCAGGCTAAAGCTATGATCCCTTATTGATGTCACTAGTTAAATCCACCTCAGTCAGTGTAGATGAAGGGGGGAGAAAGGTTAAATAAGGAATTTTAATCAGTGAGATATGAGACATGGACTGTGCATGTGTGCTATTCAGAGGGTAATAGGGGAAGACAAAATATTTAAGTTACTTTGAACGGGGTATGGTAGTAGGTGCCAGGCGCCCTGGTTTGTGTCAAGAACTGCAACGCTGCTGGGTTTTTCAGCTCAACAGTTTCCCATGTGTACCAAGAATGGTCCACCATCCAAACAGTGGCGGTCACTGCCGTTTAAGATGAGGCAGGACCATTTGTTTTTTTTCATAAGCATAGCCTTATTTCTATTACAGCATATTGGATGACTGTCATTCATATTCCATTCACCTTGTTCAATGTAACAGTGGTAGGTTTAGGCTACAACATGATACTAGAATTTTCCCTATACCCATCATGAGGTAGCAACCTAGCCTATGAATGAAAGTTTAGAATGTAGGTTCACACAGGTCGAGAGAAAATTTTGAGGTCACTGACAGTGACACATTCAATATCGCGCCTTGCACACTTTCGCCTGCATCTAGCTGAAATAGAGGTTCTATTGGACAAATTCACGTATGTCTATCCTGGTTGTGTTCCGTTTAAGAAACATTTGTCAACAGAATCGGCTGAATGAATACGCCCCTGATCATGCATAAACACAGTTCACTTTCATTACAGCCACGTTGTATTCCTTCTTGCATCTATGTCCTCTCCTCTTATCACCTTCTCCCTTTGTTTCTGGACTTCAATTGCACAACACAACACAAGACAATGAGTCTTCAGAGAAAAAGGAGACCAGAGATAGATGGGAGAAGTTTAGGGTAACTGAAGGATAGGACTGGATGGTCTTCAGAGATAGATGGGAGAGGTTTAGGGTAACTGAAGGATAGGACTGGATGGTCTTCAGAGATAGATGGGAGAGGTTTAGGGTAACTGAAGGAAGGAGAGATATGGGACTGGATGGTCTTCAGAGATAGATGGGAGAGGTTTAGGGTAACTGAAGGATAGGACTGGATGGTCTTCAGAGATAGATGGGAGAGGTTTAGGGTAACTGAAGGATAGGACTGGATGGTCTTCAGAGATAGATGGGAGAGGTTTAGGGTAACTGAAGGATAGGACTGGCTGGTCTTCAGAGATAGATGGGAGAGGTTTAGGGTAACTGAAGGATAGGACTGGATGGTCTTCAGAGATAGATGGGAGAGGTTTAGGGTAACTGAAGGATAGGACTGGATGGTCTTCAGAGATAGATGGGAGAGGTTTAGGGTAACTGAAGGATAGGACTGGATGGTCTTCAGAGATAGATGGGAGAGGTTTAGGGTAACTGAAGGAGGACTGGATGGTCTTCAGAGATAGATGGGAGAGGTTTAGGGTAACTGAAGGATAGGACTGGATGGTCTTCAGAGATAGATGGGAGAGGTTTAGGGTAACTGAAGGATAGGACTGGATGGTCTTCAGAGATAGATGGGAGAGGTTTAGGGTAACTGAAGCATAGGATTAAAAACAAACTAAATATAACTATTGTATCACACATTGTCTGTAAAATGTACATAGTATGAATAAGCTGGACATAGAAGCCTGAAAGTTGTGGTGCATGAGTTTCCTCCAATCAGGGAAGGGGTGATTGGGTGAGTGGAAAACAAAGGAAAATATATGTTTATACATACAGTGCCTTTAGAAAGTATTACAAATGTATATGTATTTTTAAACAGAAATAACTTATTTACATAAGTATTCAGACCCTTTGCTATGAGAATCGAAATTGAGCTCAGGTGCATCTTGTTTCCATTGATCATCCTTGAGATGTTTCTAGAACTTCATTGGAGTCCACCTGTGGTAAATTCAGTTGATTGGACATGATTTGGGAAGAGACACACCTGTCTATATAAGGTCCCACAGTTTACAGTGCAAGTCAGCGCAAAAACCAAGCCATGAAGTCGAAGGAATTGTCCGTAGAGCGCCGTGACAGATATGGGGAAGGGAGTCAACAACAAAAAATATGCCGCATTGAAGTTCCCAAAGAACACAGTGGCTACCATCGTTCTTAAAAGGAAAAGTTTGGAACCACCAAGGCTCTTCCTTGAGCTGGCCGCCAAGCCAAACTGCGCAATCGGGGGAGAAGGGCCTTGGTCTGGGAGGTTACCAAGAACCTGATGGCCACTCTGACAGAGATATAGAGTTCCTCTGTGGAGATGGGAGACACCAACACTTGCCTAAATAGCCCATATGCCACCATAGGAAGTGTTATGTGTTGTTCGCGATGAGCCTTGGTCAATTTAGCTCAGAGTATGCCACCCTATTCTATCTGTCACCTTTTTTAAATAAATTTTTTTCACCTTTATTTAACCAGGTAGGCTAGTTGAGAACAAGTTCTCATTTACAACTGCGACCTGGCCAAGATAAAGCATAGCAGTGTGAACAGACAACACAGAGTTACACATGGAGTAAACAATTAACAAGTCAATAACACAGTAGAAAAAAGAGTCTATATACATACCTAATCCTGCCTAATAGGCAGGCCAATCCTGGAGGACAGTATTGGCTGTAAGAAGTAAGAACATAACATCTGGTTATTTTTAAATTACTTCTTATGACATTGCTTGCCAGACTGAACATTGTAATTCATATTTTCCAGTCTGCGTTACCCACTCCAGTCAGCAGATGGCGATATGAATTTTTCAGGTGATGCTTCTTGCGTGACGTATAATCTAGTGGACGGGACAGGAGGCTTCTTCAACCGCGACGAAAGGCTTCTGATTTAACCACGCTGTGCTTTGCTAGCAAACCTAAAACCGAAACATTTGAGCTCTTTAGACCAATCTTGTGTATATTACTCTTCGTGTTTTCAACATAATTCTGTTTACATATCTACTGCTTCATTTAAACGTAATTTGCTTGTTAATTTAGCAAATGTGTTACAGTGATACTGCACTAGGCTAATCTCCCGGAGCATAAACTCACTAATCTAGACGGAGAAAGAAACTGGTGAAAGGAGGCAAAGAAGCTTGAAGAATGAATAAGGAGGCGATCACATTGAAACAAGAGGATGATATTACAGTGAAAGAGGAATATGGGAACGAGGTTGTCAAAGTGGAAAAAGAGGTAGAAGCTTTCAGAATCAAAAAGGAGGAAGATGCCGTAAAATTGAAAGAGGAGGAAGACTCTTTTGGAGTAAAAGAGGAGGATATCTCAATAAAAGAGGAAGACGTTTTGGGAGTGAAAAATGAGACTAAAGATCCGATTACCACCAGTGAGTAATGTCTTAAAAACGGGCACAAACTATGCAGTTGTTTTTAAAGGGGCATTATACTGAAGTTCTACACTTGAATATGATGTTCAATACTGTAGGAATTGTCTATTAAGGGGCAATCTGCCATTGGTACATATATTTTTGGAACTTCAAAAATGGATTTATTGAATTCTCTATGTGGTCTATATTAAAGTGCACTTATTCTAGTATAGCCGGGTTTTAAAATATAATATACAGTGCATTTCTACTTAAAATATCAAGTGGACGCAAAATGCACCCATTTTGTGGAACGGCCCTTTTACATTTGCATCACAGTGGTGGGAAAAGTACGCAAATAAAAGTGAGTCACCCAGTAAAATACTACTTGAGTAAAAGTTCAAATATACTGAAGTATCAAAAGTATGTAAATCATTTCAAATTCCTTATATTAAGCAAACCAGATGGTGCCATTTTCTTGTTTGTTTTTATTTTATTGACGGATAGCCAGGGACACACTCCAACTCTATAACAATCTACAATTGAAACGTGTGTTTAGTGAGTCCGCCAGATCAGAGCCAGTAATGATTACCAGGGATGTTCTCTTGATTAGTGAGTGAATTGGACCATTTTCCTGTCCTGCTAAGCCTTCGAAATGTAATGAGTACTTTTGGGTGTCAGGGAAATGTATGGAGTAAAAAGTACATTTTCTTTATGTATGTAGTGAAGTAAAAGTACAATTAGTCAAAAATAGTAAAGTAGAGATTCCCTGGAAAGCTACTTAAATAGTACTTTAAACTATTTTTTACTTAAGTACTTTACACCACTGATCAAACAATATAAAAACAAAGATAATTAAAGTGGCTAATTTAGTCCCCTTTTAGATATGTATTCATTCCTCCTGTAAGACTCTGTGATTGCAATAGTTTCCTCCAATTAGGGAAGGGGTGATAGGGTTAGTGGAAAACAAAGGAAAATATATGTAAGCAGATGTTATTGGTCACATACACATGGTTAGCAGATGTTATTGGTGACATACACATGGTTAGCAGATGTTATTGGTGACATGCACATGGTTAGCAGATGTTATTGGTCACATACACATACACATGGTTAGCAGATGTTATGGTCACATACACATGGTAAGCAGATGTCACATACACATGGTTAGCAGATGTTATTGGTCACATACACATGGTTAGCAGATGTTATTGGTCACATACAGATGTTATGGTTAGCAGATGTTATTGGTCACATACACATGGTTAGCAGATGTTATTGGTCACATACACATGGTTAGCAGATGTTATTGGTCACATACACATGGTTAGCAGATGTTATTGGTCACATACACATGGTTAGCAGATGTTATTGGTGACATACACATGGTTAGCAGATGTTATTGACATACACATGGTTAGCATGTTATTGGTCACATACACATGGTTAGCAGATGTTATTGGTCACATACACATGGTTAGCAGATGTTATTGGTCACATACACATGGTTAGCAGATGTTATTGTGAGTGTAGTGAAATGCTTATGCTTCTAAGTCCAACAGTATCAAACAGATAATATCTAACAAATTCCACAACTAAACCTAATACACATAATCCAGTAAAGGAATGGGAAATATAGAAGTATAAAACATGGATGAGCAGAAACACAGCAGCTAAGATGCAATATATAGTGAGGAATAGATAGTGAAGGATACAGTATTTACAGTTGAAGCTAAAGATTACATACACTTAGGTTGGAGTCATTAAAGCTCATTTTTCAACCACTCCACACATTTCTTGTGAACAAACTATAGTTTTGGCAAGTCGGTTAGGACATCTGTGTTAATGACACAAGTCATTTTTCCAACAATTGTTTACAGACAGATTATTTCACAATCCCAGTGGGTCAGAAGTTTACATACACTAAATTGACTATGCCTTTAAACAGCCGTGGAAAATTCCAGAAAATTATGTCTGAAGCTTCTGATAGGCTAATTGACATAATTTGAGTCAATTGGAAGAGCACCTGTGAATGTATTTCAAGACCTACCTTGAAACTCAGTGCCTCTTTACTTGACATCATGGGAAAATAAATAAAAATCTGCCAAGATCTCAGAAAAAAATGGTAGACCTCCACAAGTCTGGTTCATCCTTGGGAGCGATTTCCAAACGCCTGAAGGCGTCCTCTGGTCTGATGAAACAAAAATAGAACTGTTTGGACATAATGACCATCGTTATGTTCGGAGGAAAAAGGGGGATGCTTGCAATTCGAAGAACACCATCCCAACCGTGAAGCACACAGGTGGCAGCATCACGTTGTGGGGGTGAATCGCTGCAGGAAGGACTGGGGCACTTCACAAAATAGAAAGATCATGGGTGATGAAAATAATGTGAATATATTGAAGCTAAATCTCAAGACATCAGTCAGGAAGTTAAAGCTTGGTCGCAAATGGGTCTTTCAAATGGACAATGATGCCAAGCATACTTCCAAAGTTGTGGCAAAATGGCTTAAGGACAACAAAGTCAAGGTATTGGAGTTTGCATCACAACGCCCTGACCTTAATGCTATAGAAAACAGATCATTTTACCCTTTTAAAAATAGTTATAGGGGGGAGGTCCGGGGGATGTCTGTCTTTGAAAGGGTCATTGTAATACTTAAGATGTCCCCTTTACTGATGACCTAAACCTAAAAGTCAAGGGGTCTGAATACTTTCCAAAGAAACTGTAAGTGATTGAGGAGAGAGCATCATTGCTATATTCTAATTAAAATCATTGACCCATAAGGGAACACATGACCAAAGCAATGCGTGACCCATGCAGAATTAAAACTATATTCATCTTAATGAGAAATATAATCGAATAAACAAATGTTTGCATAGCCAAAGACATGAAAACAGGTGGGAACATTGTATTTAGCTAGGATTTATGGATTGTCATTGAGAATAACAATAGACAATAGTTAATGTTGCTAGTTTAGGGATGAAGATAGTGAAGGTTCATCAATGTTAAGCATGTTTTTTAATTTGACGTGGAAACAATGTTTATTCAACCAGTGGGAGGCTTATAAAAGCCCACAGGAAAGTGGAATGAGGAACTCTTCATTGAGACAATCATGAAACTGCAATCTGTGGGTGAGTTGTAGTGGATATTATAATATAAGGATCTGCTGGAGTCCAAATCAAACCAAGATTCTTTATTTCTGAGCTCAGAGAGAACAACAGAGTTTGGTATTTGGTATTTTACTAGGATCCCCATTAGCTGTTGCAAAAGCAGCAGCTACCCCTCCTGAGGCCAAAACAAAACATGACACATAATTGTCATGTCTCTCGTCGGTGGGCATGGACCAAAGCGCAGCGTGATAAGTGTTCATGAATTTTATTTAATCAAAAAACATTCAAACAAAATAACAAAGAGAAGAACGAAAAGTTCTGTAAGGCAAATGAACTATACAGAAAACAACTACCCCAAAAACACAGGTGGCAAAAGGCTGCCTAAGTATGATTCACAATTAGAGACAACGATAGATAGTTGTCCCTGATTGAGAACCACACCCGGCCACACCTGGCTGTCACGTGACAGCCGCTCTGTTCTGGGCCAGATGCAGCTTTACTAGGTCTTTCCTTGCAGCACTGGACCACACAACTGGACAATAATCAAGATGAGACAAAAATAGAGCCTGCATCTCTTTATTATGGCTAGACCTCTCCCCAGCTTTACAACCATTGAATCTATATGTTTTGACCATGACAGTTTACAATCTAAGGTAATGCCAAGTAATTTAGTCTCCTCAACTTGTTCAACAGCCACACAATTCATTACCAGATTCAGCTGAGGTCTAGAACTTGAGGAATGATTTGTACCAAATACAACACTCTTAGTTTTAGAGATGTTCAGGACCAGATTATTACTGGCCATGCATTCCAAAACAGACTGCAACTCTTTGTTAAGGGTTTCAGTGAACTCATTAGCTGTGGTTGCTGGTGCTTATATAGTTGAATCATCAGCATACACGGACACACATGCTTTGTTCAATGCCAGTGGCAGGCCATTGGTAAAAATAGAAAAGAGTAGAGGGCCTAGAGAGCTGCCCTGCGGTACATCACACTTCATATGTTTGACAGTAGAGAAGCTTCCATTAAAAACCCTGAGTTCTATTAGATAGATAGCTCTGAATCAGAGGTTGAAAAGCCATAGCACAAACATTCTTAAACAACAGGTTATGGTCAATAATATCAAAGGCTGCACTGAAATCTAACAATAGAGCTCCCACAATCTTCTTGTTATCAATTTCTCTCAACCAATCATCAGTCATTTGTGTCAGTGCAGTACATGTTGAGTGCCCTTCTCTATAAGCATGCTGAAAGTATGTTGTTCATTTGTTTACAGAAATATAGCATTGCATTTGTTCAAACCATTTTTTTCCCAACAGTTTGCTAAGAGCTTGCTGCCAGCTTATAGGTCTGCTGTTAGAACCAGTAAAGGCCGCTTTACCACTCTCGGGTAGTGGATTAATTTGGCTTCCCTCCAGGCCTGAGAATAAAGACTTTCCTCTTGGCTCATATTAAAAATATGTCAGATAGGAGTGGCTATAGAGTCAGCTACTGTCCTCAGTAGCTTTCCATCTAAGTTGTCAATGCCAGGAGGTTCTCTTTTCTCTTTCAAACATACAGTTTTTAAATTCCTCATCAATCCATGGAGCCTTAACAGTTCTAACAGTCCGTTCCTTAACAGGTACATGTTACTCAATAATTGGAAGAAGCCATTTCATCTGGTAAACACATTATAAGGCAACAATATAAGACAACGGGAGCACTGTGTATGTTCTCTGATGAATTGCAAGAAAAATGAGATGTGAAATATCAATATACACGCTAAGAGAAGTAATTTCTCTCTCCTGTGTGGATTCTCTAATGACGTTTAAGTGATTGTTATGAGTAATATGTTTTCCCAACATCTGAGCTTTTGTAAGCCTTATCCTCGGTGTCATGTTCTTTCAGGCTTCCTAAATTGGCAAAAGATTTGCACCCTGGGAGGAGTGGTAATGCATCTCCCCTCTGTGTATTTTCTCGTGTTGGTTCAGTCTGTTTTTCCGGTTAAAACTCCTTCCACACTGGGAGCAGTGGAAAGGCTTCTCCCCTGTGTGTATTCTCTCATGTTGTTTCAGGCTCCCAAACTGGTTAAAACACTTGCCACACTGGGAGCAGTGATAAGGCTTCTCCCCTGTGTGTATTCTCTCATGGGCTTTCAGGTGTCCTTTCTGGTTAAACATCTTTCCACACTGGGAGCAGCGGTAAGGCTTCTCCCCTGTGTGAAATCTCTCATGCTGTTTCAGCTCCTCTGACTGGTAGAAACACTTTCCACACTGGGAGCAGTGGTAAGGCTTCTCCCCTGTGTGTATTCTCTCATGTCTTTTTAGATCCCCTGACCCGTTGAAACTCTTCCCACACTGGGAGCAGTGGTAAGGCTTCTCCCCTGTGTGTATTCTCTCATGCTTTTTCAGATCCCCCGACTGTTTGAAACAGGGAGCAGTGGTCCTCCCCTGTGTGTATTCTCTCATGCTGTATCAGGTTCCCTAAAACGTTGAAACTCTTTCCACACTGGGAGCAATGGTAAGGTTTCTCCCCTGTGTGTATTCTCTCATGCTGTATCAAGTTCCCTAAATCGTTAAAACTCTTTCCACACTGGGAGCAGTGGTAAGGCTTCTCCCCTGTGTGTATTCTCTCATGTCGTTTCAGGTTCCCTAAATCGTTAAAACCCTTTCCACACTGGGAGCACTGGTGTCGTCTTGCTGGTTTGGACGTCCCTGGCTCTGGTTCCTCTGAGTCTGGTCTTTCTCCTGCCAAAGACAGTGTTTTTAAAAATAGAGACCCGAATGAAATCTCCACATGATAAAACAACAGTGCTATGAGAGTAAATCCTAATCAGATCTCTCAACCTGATGCCAAACAAATGTTTTACAAGTCAGAACACAAAAAACTAAACAGTTCTAGCACACTGAAGACACAGATTCCAATCGAGCAGGTGGTTCTAAATATATAACTTTCATAGCTGTATGATACAGAATGTGACCTACACACTTCCTTAAACATAAAATAACTAAATAAGTAATTTTGTGTAATAGTGTTTACATCGAAGACACAAAGCACACCAGTAACATTTACCCGTTGTCGATAGGGTGGACACTGAGAAAAATTACAAGATTGTATTAATACTGTTTAGCCATTGAATAGCTTTGATGGGTACTCTCTCATCTGTGTCTATGGGACCGAGTTGGGCCTCTGGAGCTTGAGCTGACAATTGATTCATGACTTGCTGATAGAAACCTACAGCTGGTATTACATAGACAAGATGTGTGTGTGTGTGGGGGGGGGGGGGTAACCGAGAGCCTGGAGGAGTAGAACAAAATCCCTTAGTGTTCCAAGTCATCCTGGCATCTGGGCCGGGTTGGGGTTAAAACAACACCAGGTGCAGATGACCACAGGATGAACCCAGGATGGCTTGTGATGCCCCCTGATCAACATGGGAGGGGTGGAACCAGCCCCGACTAAGCATTTATAAGAGCTCTGTTTTTCATTCAAGGTTAAGCTCTCAGCAACACACTCAAGCGTGTGGGGTCAACCGCTTCATTATTGCAATAATTAATCAATATTAAATAAAAATTATTGTTTGAAGAAATGACAAAGTCTCTCTCAGTATACATGAATTTCCATGACAACACCCGCTGTGATCATTTATTTTATTTAGATGTTCACAAACTTTGTACATATTTTGTGTAAAGTAAAAATAATTTTGGGGTAGATGTTGCTAAAAAATATAAAACAACATGTAAAGTGTTGGTCCCATGTTTCATGAACTGAAATAAAAGACCCCAGAATTTTTCCATAAGCTCAGCTTATTTCTCAAAAATGTTGTGCACAAATTTGTTTACATCCGTGTTAGTTAACATTTATTCTCTGCCAAGATAATCCATCCACCTGACAGGTGTGGCATATCAAGAAGCTGATTGAACAGCTTGATTATTACACAGGTGCACCTTGTGCTGTGGAGAATAAAATGCCACTTTCAATGTGCAGATTTGTCACACAACAATGCCACAGATGTCTCAAGTTTTGAGGGAGCGTGCAATTGGCATGCTGACTGCAGGAATATCCACTAGAGCTGTTACCAGATAATTGAATGTACAATTCTCTACCAGAAGCTGTCTCCAATGTCGTTTTAGAGAATTTGGCAGTATATCCAACTGGCCTCACAACCACATATAACGACGCCAGACCAGGATAGAAAACACTGAAGTTTCTAAAACTGTTTGAATGATGTCTGTGAGTATAACAGAACTCATATAGCAGGCAAAACCATGAGAAGAAATCCAAACAAAAAGTGAGAAGTCGAATTTCAAAACAGTGCCTATTTAAATCCCTGATAGTTATGGATGTGCTTGCACTTCCTAGGGCTTCCACTAGACGTCACCGTCTTTAGAACCTGTTTTGAGGATTCTACTATAAAGGAGGGGCTCATAGGAGCTATTTGAGTGAGTGGTCTGGCAGAGAGCCTGGTCTCATGAAGCGCGCTCCCTAGAGAGTTAGCTCCCGTTCCAATGCTTTTCTTCAGACAATGAAATTCTCCGGTTGGAACCTTATTGATGATATGTTAACCTTTAGTGACTCCCCATCCCGGGTCCGGGAGCGTAATCATCGACTGACACTAATTAGCATAATGCAACGGACATAAATATTCCTAGAAAATATTCCTATTCATGAAAATCACAAGTGAAATATATTGAGACACAGCTTAGCCTTTTGTTAATCACCCTGTCATCTCAGATTTTCAAAATATGCTTTACAGTCAAAGCAAGACAAGCATTTGTGTAAGTTTATCGATAGCCTAGCATTTTGTCCAGCTAGCAGCAGGTAACTTGGCCACCAAAATCAGAAAAGCAATCAAATTAAATCGTTTACCTTTGATGAGCTTCGGATGTTTTCACTCACGAGACTCCCAGTTAGATAGCCAATGTTGCTTTTTTCCAAAAATATTATTTTTGTAGGCGAAATAGCTCCATTTGTTCTTCACGTTTGGCTGAGAAATCGACCGGAAATTAGCTCCATAATATCGACAGAAACATGGAAAACGTTGTTTATAATCAATCCTCAAGGTGTTTTTCAAATATCTATTCGATAATATATCCACCGGGACAATTGGTTTTTCAGTAGGACCGATTGAAAAAATGGCTACCTCTGTATTTTACGCAAGAATCACTCTGAGAGCCATCAGATGACCACTTACACAATGTAGCCGCTTACGGGTATTCTTCAACATAAAGGTGTAAAACTATGTCACAATGCTGTTGACACCTTGGGAAATACGGAGAAAAAGGAATCTGGTTGATAGCCCATTCACTGCTCAATAGGGACGCAATAGGGACGCATCGGCACGCAGAGATTTCAAAAGATGAGTCACTTCCGGATTTGATTTTTCTCAGGCTTTCGCCTGCAATACCAGTTCTGTTATACTCAGACAATATTTTTACAGTTTTGGAAACTTTAGAGTGTTTTCTATCCTAAGCTGTCAATTATATGCATATTCCAGCATCTTGTCCTGACAAAAAAGCCTGTTTAATTTGGGAACGTTCTTTTTCCAAAAATGAACATACTGCCCCCTAATCTTAAGACGTTAAAAACATCCTACAGATTGATTGCAGACATGTTTTGCACACTTGTTTCTACGACCTGTCACGGAACTTTTTTAGTTTTTGTCATGGAGGAAATGGTCGCGCCTCATGAAGATGGATTACTGGGCTGAACACGCTAACAACAAGTGGCTAAATGATGAGCTTTATGGAACTTTATGGAACAAATCAGTCATTTATTGTCGAACTGGGATTCCTGGGAGTGCCTTCTGATGAAGATCATCAAAGGTAAGTGAATATTTATAGTGTTTTTTCGAACTAATGTTGACTCCAAGATGGCAGAGTTGTCTTTGGCTGTTTTTGGGTACTGAGTGCCGTTCTCAGATTATGCTTTTTCCGTAAGTTTAAAAAAAAATCTGACATAGCGGATGCATAGAGGATAAGTCCATCTTTAATTCTGTGAATAACACTTGCATCTTTTATCAATGTTTATTATGAGTATTTCTGGGAAATTCACCAGATGTTTTGGAATCAAAACATTTCTGCATGTAACGCGCCAATGTAAACTGAGATTTTTGGATATAAATATGCACATTATCGAACAAAACATACATGTATTGTGTAACATGATATCCTATGAGTGTCATCTAATCAAAGGTTAGTGATTAATTTTATCTATATTTCTGCTTTTTGTGACTGCTATCTTTGGCTGGAAAAATAGCTGTGCGTTTTTAGGACTTGGCTATGAGCTAACAATCACGTTGTGCTTTCGCTGTAAATCATTTTTGAAATCGGACACCATGTGTAGATTAACAAGATGTTTATCTTTCATTTGCTGTATTGGACAGATTACATGAGTTACATATTTCTAAAAAATATTTTAGAATTTCGCTCGCTGCCTTTTCAGCGGAATGTTGTCGTGGGGTTCCGCTAGCGGAACACCTTTCCCATCAGGTTAACGATCGTTCCACAGGTGCATGTTCATTAATTGTTTATGGTTCATTGAACAAGCTTGGGAAACAGTGTTTAAACCCTTTACAATGAAGATCTGTGATGAATTTGTTTCAGTACAGCACTACAGGGAGAGAGAGGGAGAGCAGCTGTTTCAGTACAGCACTACAGGGAGAGAGAGGGGGAGCAGCTGTTTCAGTACAGCACTACAGGGAGAGAGGGGGAGAGCAGCTGTTTCAGTACAGCACTACAGGGAGAGAGAGGGTGAGCAGCTGTTTCAGTACAGCACTACAGGGAGAGAGAGGGAGAGAGCAGCAGCTGTTTCAGTACAGCAAAACAGGGAGAGAGAGGAGAGGGTGAGCAGCTGTTTCAGTACAGCACTACAGGGAGAAAGAGAAAGAGGGGAGAGGGAAAAATCCAGTGGACTAGTTTTAATGTATGGAATCACTTAGGAGTTTCTGGATTTTGGGTAAACTTCTCCTTCAAAGCATCAGACTCCATAGTAATTCATCATTAGATGCTACAGTCCTCCTTTAATTGGGATAGGGGGCAGCATTTTCACTTTTGGATGAGAAGCGTGCCAAGAGTAAACTGCCTCCTACTCAGTCCCAGATGCTAATTTGTGCATATTATTAGTAGTATTGGATAGAAAACACTCTGAAGTTTCTAAAGCTGTTTGAATGATGTCAATGAGTATAACAGGACTCATATGGCAGGCAGAAACCTGAGAAAAAATCCAAACAGGAAGTGGGAAATCTGAGGTTTGTAGTTTTTCAACTCAGCCCCTATTGAAGATACAGTGGGATATTGGTTATGTTGCACTTCCTAATGCTTCCACTAGTTGTTTGACGCTTCTACTGTGAGGGGGGGCTGAATGAGAGGGGAATGAGTCAGAGGTCTGGCAGAGTGCCTTGGTCTCGTGACGCGCGGTCATGCGACAGTTCGCTCTCGTTCCATTGCTTTTCTACAGACAATGGAATTCTCCCGTTGGAACATTATTGAACTTGTATGATAAAAACATCCTAAAGATTTGTAAGTGTTGCTGTCATTTCAGTTTCCGTGGTAGCTGACGTCTACAGTGTTAAGTCATCCGCATACAGACACACTGGCTTTACTCAAATGTCGTTGGCATGTCGTTGGTAAAGATTGAAAAAAGTCAGGTCATCATTTTTAAGGAAAAGTTTTTGTAAAACAAGCACCTTACATTGGATCATCTTGAAACTCTCTCTCTAAAGCTAACTTTCATCAAGGTTTTATATGGTATATTGGTTTCTCTCTTTTCATTGGTAGAATCCTTTTTCAGTGTTTTGATATTCATAACATCCATATCCACCAGTCTATCTTCCTGTCAACGAACAGAACTCTGCTGGTTGTCCTGGTAACAGATACCAGTGGGCAGATGGATTTTGTTTGTTCAAACTGAACGACAGCACTTACTTTGATGTGTCAAATCTGATCCTTTCATCTCTTCTCCTCCTCTCACAGTTCCACTCAGCCCCGTTGTTTTCCTGCAGTTCACCAGCAGCACAGACAACCTCTTCATACCCAGCAGTAAGGTGCGACCGGGAGAGGCACGACACGGGGACTCCAGGAGGGAGGAAGGGCTAGCGTTGTCCTGGTAACCATAAAGAGGGGACACAAACACATATCATTATGGATGCTGATGCCACTGTTGTCATGAAGTGCTTTACTGAAATCCAGCCCAGACCCCAATAGAGCAAGCTGTATGCTAGACCAGACCAACCTGTACCATCTGGTGTTCTGATCTGGAGAGACTCTTCTCTGCCTCGTCAGCATCAGGATGTTGTTGATGCTCCCCAGAGGATCCACGATAGTCACGTCTCTCTACTATGTGAACGAGAACAGCAAACAGACGGTAAACTTATGACCATCTATTACAATCAAGAGGCATGAATATGTCAAAAATGGCCACTTCCATCATGATTTTGTAAAATATTGTTTGTGTTGCAAATGTAAAGGGTCATTTCCACAAAATGGGTGCCTTTTACATCCCTTTGATATTTTAAGTAGATTTTAAAAGCCTGTTATATTAGATGAGGTGAACTTTAATGTAGACCACATGGAGAATGAGAATTCAGTACATCGAAGTCCAAAAAACATATGTACCAATGGCAGATTGGCCCTTAAACAATTCCCACAGTACTGAACGACATATTCAAGTGTTGAACTGAAGTAGAATGCCCCTTTCAAACACCACATTAGTTCACCAACTGCATAGTTTGTGCACCTGTTTTTAAGACAGTACTCACTGGTGGTAATCTGATCTTCAGCCTCCTCCACTTTCACTCCCAAAACGTCTTCCTCCTTTTTTATTGAGATAGCCTCCTCTTCCTCTTTTACTCTAAAAGGTTCTTCCTCTTCTTTCACTACATTCTCTTCTTCTAATGTTATGGCATCTTCCTCGTTTTTGATTCTGAAAGCTTCTACCTCCTCCCCTTCAACTTTGACAACATCTTTCCCATCTTCCTCTTTCACTGTAATATCATCCTCTTCTTCATTCAATGTGATAGCGTCCTCTTCCTCCCTTTTCATCCTGAAAGCTTCTTCCTCTCCTTTCACCAGAGCTTCTTTCTCGGTCGAGCTTTGTGAGCTCATGCTCCGGTCGATTAGCCGAATGCAATATCAATTTAGTAACACATTTGCTAATTTAACGAGCAAATGACGTTAAAATGAACTAGTAGATGGGTAAACATAATTATATTCAAAACACTAAGAGTAATATACACACGATTGGTCTAAAGAGCTTCAAAGACTCAACTTTTTGTTCGCTAGCAAAGCAACACGTTGGTTGAATCAGAAGCCTTTTGTCGCTGTTGAAGAAGCCTCCAGTTCCGTCCACTAGATTATACGTCACGCAAGCAGCATCACCTGAAAGACTCATATCGCTCTCTGCTGACTGGAGTGGAAAACGTAGACTGGAAAAATATTAATAACAATGTTTATTCTGGCAAGCCATGTCATGCGAAGAAATTTAAAAAGAACCAGATGTTATGTTTTCTCTTACTTCTTACAGCCAATACTTTACTCCAGGGCTGACCTGCCCGTTAGGTAGGATTAGGTGACAGATTAAAGAGTTTTCCATTTTTGTCATCGTTATTCTGAACCGACTGCCTGCAAGTCATCGTTACATTTGCCTCAGTGATATGTATTTTCCTTCAAGTTTCTGAAGAGGAAACAGCCAGGAAATGCCCCTGTCTGAGTGCATTTGTCTGATGCCACTATGTGTAGCTGTTAGCGATGATGCTAATGATCCACTATGTGTAGCTGTTAGCGATGATGCTAATGATCCACTATGTGTAGCTGTTAGAGATGATGCTAATGATCCACTATGTGTAGCTGTTAGCGATGATGCTAATGATCCACTATGTGTAGCTGTTAGCGATGATGCTAGTGACAACCATCTTCTGGTTGAAAGCTTTCCCAAAAAACTTTGTCAATTAAATGTTAACTACAAAGTAGTCTATGCCTCCCTGGCAGAATGATATCATGACTATTTGCATCAATCCAGTTGTGATTTGTTCAGCAGACTCTGCAATCCCATGTGTGCTACAGAGACACCACTAACCAAGCAAGGCTCTTGCTGGTGTCACTTCAATTAAAGGGTATCTACACACAAAAATGAACACGTCTTAGATTTTTCTCAGACTTCAAACGTGTTCTCCTGATGTGGTTTAAGTGTTGTTGTGGACTTAGAACATCCAATGTTGTTGTTTTCTATTAACAGTGTGATTTAGAGAGAAAAACAGACAAACAGGGACAAATCAGAAACCTGGAAAAACGAAATGGAGAAAATGGAATTAGGTTCAATAAAACAGATTAGATAGAGATGTTATAGTGACATAAATATTCTATACATTTTCTCTCATTACTGTATTATCTAGGGATAGTTTAGAGTAACAGCTGTATCCTGAAGTGACCTTTAACCTCCCTGCTCCTCAATACTTCTTCCACTGGATCAAAGCTTCAGCCAAGTAGGATATATGATAGTGGCAACACATGGAGTTGGGTTGGATATAGTCATGGTAGGATACATGATAGTGGCAACACATGGAGTTGGGTTGGATATAGTCATGGTAGGATACATGACAGTGACAACACATGGAGTAGGGTTGGATATAGTCATGGTAGGATACATGATAGTGACAACACATGGAGTTGGGTTGGATATAGTCATGGTAGGATACATGATAGTGGCAACACATGGAGTAGGGTTGGATATAGTCATGGTAGGATACATGATAGTGGCAACACATGGAGTTGGGTTGGATATAGTCATGGTAGGATACATGACAGTGACAACACATGGAGTTGGGTTGGATATAGTCATGGTAGGATACATGATAGTGGCAACACATGGAGTTGGGTTGGATATAGTCATGGTAGGATACATGACAGTGACAACACATGGAGTTGGGTTGGATATAGTAATGGTAGGATACATGATAGTGGCAACACATGGAGTTGGGTTGGATATAGTCATGGTAGGATACATGATAGTGACAACACATGGAGTAGGGTTGGATATAGTCATGGTAGGATACATGATCGTGACAACACATGGAGTAGGGTTGGATATAGTCATGGTAGGATACATTGAGCGGAAAGATGTTCTTTACGATTCGGCCATCAGATTTGCCACCAATGCTCCTTATAGGACACCTCACTGCACTCTATACTCCTATGTAAACTGGTTGTCTCTGTATACCTGTTGCCAAACCCACTGGTTTAATGCTTATTTATAAAACCCTCAGGCCTCACTCACCCCTATCTAAGATAACTACTGCAGCCCTCATCCTCCACATACAACACCCATTCTGCCAGTCACATTCTGTTAAAGGTCCCCAAAGCACACACATCCCTGGGTCGCTCCTCTTTTCAGTTTGCTGCAGCTAGCGATGGGAACAAGCTGCAAAAAACACTCAAACTGGACAGTTTTATCTCCATCTCTTCATTCAAGGACTCAATTGTGGACACTCTTACTGACAGATGTGGCTGCTTCGTGTGATGTATTGTTGTGCCCAATAATGTATGTACCATGTGGTGTTGCTACCATGTTGTTGTTATGTAGTGATGCTACATGTAATAATAACATGTATGATTTAGAAAAAATTCTTTAGTAAAAAAGATTAGTGACATAGTTTCATTATTTTATTTTATTACATTTTGTATTTAATATTACATAGTAAACTTTAACAATTGTAATATGTATGTTTAAATGACTGTACTAAATGTCTCTCTCTCTTTCTCTCTCCCTCTTTCTCTCCCCTTGGCTGGGAATGTTAAGGGTTAAGAAGTTGTGAATCTAGGGGCCCTTGCACACAGGGGAACTATATGGACACAAAATAATTAACAACCTGGCCCCCAGGTGTCTTTGAAAACATCTGTTTTACTAATGTCCTAAACAGATCATTTAAAACAAAATAGTTCTAGGGGGGATGTCCGGGGATGTCTCAGTCTTTGAAAGGGTCATTGTACTCTTCAACTATGCTTCCTTTACTGATGACCTAAACAGATCACTTTTGACCTTTAAAAAATAGTTGTCAGCTATCCATATATAATGGTCAAGAGGTCGTGAACCTAAAGGGGCCCTTGAACACATGTTGTGTTTAGGTACAAATGTTTTCGGTTTATGAAGGAATAAATGATTGAGAGGATATAGACCACAAAATAAAAGATAACTGTATTCTTTAACGATGTGCCCTTTACTAATGACTTAAACAGATCATTTTACCCCATTAATAACCTTGTTATTGTTATGACTCTCCTTCATATAGAATTAAAAGAACATTATTCTTAATGAGAAATATAATCTAGTAAACAAATGTTTGCATAACCAAAGACATGAAAACTGGTGCGAACATTGTATTTAGCTAGGATTTCATAAGGCCAGGAATGTCATTGAAACATTAATTAATGTTGCTAGTTTAGGATGAAGATTGTGAAGGTTCATCAATGTTAAAGATGTTTTTTAATTTGACGTGGAAACAACGTTTATTCAACCAGTGGGAGGCTTGTAAATGACCCCAGGAAAGTAAAATAAAGAAGTCTTCATTGAGACAATGATGAAACAGCAATCTGTGGAAGAGTTGAGGTGGATATTATAAAATAAGGATCTGTTGGAGTCCAAGTCAAACCAAGATTCTTTATTTCTGAGCTCAGAGAGAATAACAGAGTTTGGTATTTTATTAGGATCCCCATTAGATGTTGTAAAAGCAGCAGCTACTCTTCCTGGGGTCCACACAGAACATGACACACAATACAGCACATCAATAGACAAGAACAGCTCAAGGACAGAACTACATACATTTTGTAACAGGCACACGTAGCCTACATATCAACGCATACACACAAACTTACATGGCATTAAAGTTAAGGGACATCAGCCTGGGCGGGGTGATCCTCAGTAGGGGATAAAAAGGGAAAACACCATCTTTTGAACTGAGTGTCTTGCTTGCAAATTGCTGTAAGTGTAAACTCCGGGTTGCAATCCTTATTAAACAAACTAACCTCTGATCAACAAAGTTTTCCTGTGGTCTCTTCTGTGCACATAGGGCAGAATTCCATTACAGACTATGCAAACAATTTGGGATTTTCAACACATTCATGTTTCTTATAAAAATAAGTGATATAGTCAGTCTCTCCTCAACTCTTAGCCAAGAGAGACTGGCATGTATAGTATTTATATCAGCCTTCTGATTACAATTAAGAGCAAAACGTGCCGCTGTAATGGTTGTCATAGGTGGAAGAAGGTGAAGAGGACCAAGGTGCAGGTGGTACGTGTTCATGGTAGATTTAATAAAGAAACTGAACACAAGAACAAAAACAACAAAGCGGAACAAACGAAACAGTTCTGTCTGGTGCAGACACACAAAGACAGAAAACAACTACCCACAAAACCCATGTGGGCAAGAGCTACCTAAGTATGGTTCTCAATCAGAGAAAACGATAGAGAGCTGCCCCTGATTGAGAACCATACCCGGCCAAAAACAAAGAAATACAAAAACACAGAAAAATAACATAGAATGCCCACCCTAGTCACACCCTGGCCTAACCAAAATAGAGAATAAAAGCTTCTCTATGGCCAGGGCGTGACAGCCGCTCTATTCTGGGCCAGCAGCAGCTTTACTAGGTCTTTCCTTGTAGCACTGGACCACACGACTGGACAATAATCAAGATTAGACAAAACTAGAGCCTGCAGAACTTGCTTTGTGGAGAGTAGTGTCAAAAAAGCAGAGCATCTCTTTATTATGGCTAGACCTCTCCCCAGCTTTACAACCATTGAATCTATATGTTTTGACCATGACAGTATACAATCTAAGGTAATGCCAAGTAATTTAGTCTCCTCAATTTGTTCAACAGCCACACAATTCATTACCAGATTCAGCTGAAGTCTAGAACTTGAGGAATGATTTGTACCAAATACAATGCTCTTAGTTTTAGAGAAGTTCAGGACCAGTTTATTACTGGCCACCCATTCCAAAACAGACTGCAACTATTTGTTAAGAGTTTCTGTGACTTCATTAGCTGTGGTTGCTGGTGCTTATATAGTTGAATCATCAGCATACATGGACACACATGCTTTGTTTAATGCCAGTGGAAGGCCATTGGTAAAAATAGAAAATAGTAGAGGGCCTAGAGAGCTGCCCTGCGGTACATCACACTTCATATGTTTGACATTAGAGAAGCTTCCATTAAAAACCCTCTGAGTTCTATTAGATAGATAGCTCTGAATCCACATTATGGCAGAGGTTGAAAAGCCATAGCACAAACATTCTTAATAAACAACAGGTTATGGTCAATAATATCAAAGGCTGCACTGTAATCTAACAATAGAGCTCCCACAATCTTCTTGTTATCAATTTCTCTCAACCAATCATCAGTCATTTGTGTCAGTGCAGTACATGTTGAGTGCCCTTGTCTATAAGCATGCTGAAAGTATGTTGTTCATTTGTTGACAGAAATATAGCATTGTATTTGTTCAAACCATTTTTTCCCAACAGTTTGCTAAGAGCTGGCAGCAAGCTTATAGGTCTGCTGTTAGAACCAGTAAAGGCCGCTTTACCACTCTTGGGTAGTTCCACCTCTCCCACACTAACTTTACAAAATTCAATACTTGCACTGCTTTTCTTTCATGATGTTTTTCTACAAGTTTTTTTTCCATCATTCTTTATATCATTGATCTTGGCTTCATAATAAAGTTGATTATTTTTGTTGAGTTTGGTCACATAATTTCTCAATTTGCAGTACATAAAACAGCCAGCCAGACTTATTAGCCACTCCTTTTGCCCCAACTCTTTCAAACATACAGTTTTTAAATTCCTCATCAATCCATGGAACCTTAACATATCTAACAGTCAGTTTCTTAACAGGTACATGTTTATCAATAATTGGAAGAAGCAATTTCATCTGGTAAAAACAGGTCAACACATTATAGGCAACAATATAAGACAACGGGAGCACTGTGTATGTTCTCTGATGAATTGTAAGAAAAAACGAGATGTGAAATATCAATATACACGCTAAGAGAAGTAATTTCTCTCTCCTGTGTGGATTCTCTTATGACGTTTAAATGATTGTTATGAGTAATATGTTCTCCCAAAGTCTAAGCTTTTGTTAGCATTCTCCTCTGTGTCTCGTGTTCTTTCAGGCTTCCTAAATGGGCAAAAGCTTTGCACCCCGGGAGGAGTGGTAATGCATCTCCCATCTGTGTATTTTCTCATGTTGGTTCAGGCTGTTTTTATGGTAAAAACTCCTTCCACACTGGGAGCAGTGGTAAGGCTTCTCTCGTGCGTGTATTCTCTCGTGTTGTTTCAGGTTCCCAGACCGGTTAAAACACTTGCCACACTGGGAGCAGTGGTAAGGCTTCTCCCCTGTATGTAATAGCTCATGGGCTTTCAGGATTCCTGACCGGTTGAAACACTTGCCACACTGGGAGCAGTGGTAAGGCTTCTCCCCTGTGTGTATTATTTCGTGGTTTTTCAGTCTCGCTGCATGGCTGAAACACTTTCCACACTGGGAGCAGTGGTAAGGCTTCTCCCCTGTGTGTACGAGCTTGTGGGCTTTCAGGATTTCTGACCGGCTGAAACACTTTCCACACCAGGAGCAGTGGTATGGCTTCTCCCCTGTGTGTACTAGCCCATGTCGTTTCAGGCTCCCCTGAAACGCTTAAAACACTTGCCACAGTGGGAGCAGTGGTAAGGCTTCTCCCCTGTGTGTATTCTTTCGTGGTATTTCAGACTCGCTGCATGGCTGAAACACTTTCCACACTGGGAGCAGTGGTAAGGCTTCTCCCCTGTATGTACGAGCTTGTGGGCTTTCAGGATTTCTGACCGGCTGAAACACTTTCCACACCAGGAGCAGTGGTATGGCTTCTCCCCTGTGTGTACTAGCCCGTGTCGTTTCAGGTTCCCTAAACGCTTAAAACACTTGCCACAGTGGGAGCAGTGGTAAGGCTTCTCCCTTGTGTGTACAAGCCCATGTTGTTTCAGGGTCCCTAACTGGTTAAAACCCTTTCCACAGTAAGAGCACTGGTGTCTTCTTGCTGGTTTGGACGTCCCTGGCTCTGGTTCCTCTGAGCCTGGTCTTTCTCCTGCCAAAAACAGTGTGTTTAAAAAAAAATAGAGACCCGAATGAAACCTCCACATGATAAAACGGCCTTGCTACGAGGGTAAATCCTAATCAGATCCCTCAATAACATAAGACCAGTTTTAACAATCTTAGTGTGATTTTAAAACAAATGTTGTAGAGTTTCCTGGTAATTACTGATAATGTTTACACTACTTATTTATTCATTCTGTTTTCGTCAGAACACAAATAAATAAACAGTTCTCGGACACTCAAGACACAGACGTCACTGGATTCCAATCTGGCAGGTAGTTCTAAATATATAACTTTTATAGCTGTATGATACAGAATGCGACCTAGAGTCATGGCCAAAAGTTTTGAGAATGAAAGATACTACTTTCCACAAAATTTGCTGCTTCAGTGTCTTCAGATATTTTAGTCAGATGTTACTATGGAATGATGAAGTATAATTACAAGCATTTCATAAGTGTCAAAGGCTTTTATTTACAATGACATGAAGTTGATGCAGAGTCAATATTTGCAGTGTTGACCCTTTTTCAAGCCCTCTGCAATCCGCCCTGGCATGCTGTCAATTAACTTCTGGGCCACATCCTGACTGATGGCAGCCCATTCTTGCATGATCAATGCTTGGATTTTGTCAGAATTTGTGGGTTTTTGTTTGTCCACCCGCCTCTTGATGATTGACCACAAGTTCTCAATGGGATTAAGGTCTGGGGAGTTTCCTGGCCATGGACCCAAAATATTGACGTTTTTGTTACCCGAGCCACTTAGTTATCACTTTTGCCCTATTGCAAGGACTCCATCATGCTGGAAAAGGCATTGTTCGTCACCGAACTGTTCCTGGATGGTTGGGAGAAGTTGCTCTCGGAGGATGTGTTGGTACCATTCTTTGTTCATGGCTGTGTTCTTAGGCAACATTGTGAGTGAGCCGACACCCTTGGCTGAGAAGTAACCCCAAACATGAATGGTCTCAGGATGCTTTATTGTTGGCATGACACAGGACTGATGGTTGTCTTCTCCGGACAAGCTTTTTTCCGGATGCCCTAAACATTCGGAAAGGGGATTCAGAGAAAATGACTTTACCCCAGTCCTCAGTAGTCCAATCCCTGTACCTTTTGCAGAATATCAGTCTGTCCCTGATGTTTTTCCTGGAGAGAAGTGGCTTCTTTGCGGCCCTTCTTGACACCAAAAGTCTTCTCTTCACTGTGCGTGCAGATGCACTCACACTTGCCTGCTGCCATTCCTGAGCAAGCTCTGAACTGGTGGTGCCCCGATCCCGCAGCTGAATCAACTTTAGGAGACGGTCCTGGCACTTGCTGGACTTTCTTGGGTGTGTCACACCCTGGTCTTAGTATTTTGTGTTTTCTTTCTTTATTTGGTCAGGCCAGGGTGTGACATGGGTTTTGTATGTGGTGTGTTTTGTCATGGGGTTTTTGGTACGTATTGGGATTGTGGCTTAGTGGGGTTTTCTAGGTAAGTCTATGGTTGCCTGAAGTGGTTCTCAATCAGAGGCAGGTGTTTATCGTTGTCTCTGATTGGGAACCATATTTAGGCAGCCATATTGTTTGAGTGTGTCGTGCGTGATTGTTCCTGTCTCTGTGTTTGTTGTCACCAGATAGACTGTATAGGTTTTCACGTTACGTTTGTTGTTTTTGTATTGTTCGTTTTTTCGTCATCATTAAACATGTATCAGGAACACCACGCTGCATTTTGGTCCGACTCTCTTTCACCTAAAGAAGCCTGAAGCCTTCTTCACAACCTGAAGCCTGAAGCCTTCTTCACAACCTGAAGCCCTGAAGCCTTCTTCACAACCTGAAGCCTGAAGCCTTCTTCACAACCTGAAGCCCTGAAGCCTTCTTCACAACCTGAAGCCCTGAAGCCTTCTTCACAACCTGAAGCCCTGAAGCCTTCTTCACAACCTGAAGCCCTGAAGCCTTCTTCACAACCTGAAGCCTTCTTCACAACCTGAAGCCCTGAAGCCTTCTTCACAACCTGAAGCCTGAAGCCTTCTTCACAACCTGAAGCCTGAAGCCTTCTTCACAACCTGAAGCAAGCTGAAGCCTTCTTCACAACCTGAAGCCTGAAGCCTTCTTCACAACCTGAAGCCTTCTTCACAACCTGAAGCCCTGAAGCCTTCTTCACAACCTGAAGCCTGAAGCCTTCTTCACAACCTGAAGCCTGAAGCCTTCTTCACAACCTGAAGCCTGAAGCCTTCTTCACAACCTGAAGCCCTGAAGCCTTCTTCACAACCTGAAGCCCTGAAGCCTTCTTCACAACCTGAAGCCTGAAGCCTTCTTCACAACCTGAAGCCTGAAGCCTTCTTCACAACCTGAAGCCTGAAGCCTTCTTCACAACCTGAAGCCTGAAGCCTTCTTCACAACCTGAAGCCTGAAGCCTTCTTCACAACCTGAAGCCTGAAGCCTTCTTCACAACCTGAAGCCCTGAAGCCTTCCTCACAACCTGAAGCCTTCTTCACAACAATTGAACCGCTCTCCTTGAAGTTCTTGATGAACCGATAAATGGTTGATTTAGGTGCAATCTTACTGGCAGCTATATCCTTGCCCTTTTTGTGCAAAGTAATGATGACGGCACGTGTTTCCCTGCAGGTAACCATGGGTGACAGAGGAAGAACAATGATTCCAAGCACCACCCTCCTTTTGAAGCTTCCAGTTTTTTTGGGGGGGGGGAATCAGTTCATTTGCATGGCAAAGAGGGACTTTGTAATTCATCTGATCACTCTTCATAACATTCTGGAATATATGCAAATACTCATCATAAACTTTGACGAAAGACACATGTTTTACATATAATTAAAGATACACTGGTTCTTAATGCAACCGCTGTGTCAGATTTAAAAAAAACGTTACGAAAAAAAGCATACCATTCAATAATCTGAGACGATGCTCAGAAGTAAATATATTTCTCCGCCATGTTGGAGTCAACAGAAATACGAAATTACATCATAAATATTCCCTTACCTTTGATGATCTTTCATCAGAATGCAGTGCAAGGAATCCTAGTTCCGCAACAAATCATTGTTTTGCTCCATAATGTCCATTACTACTGTCCAATTAGCTACTTTTGCTACCACGTTTAGTTCACATGTCCAAAAGCTGGCGCTGGTCCAGGCGAACTTCAAAAAGATATATTCCAGGTCAAATAAACTGGTCAAACTAAGTAGAGAATCAATCTTCAGGATGTTATTATCATATATATCCAATAACGTTCCAACCGGAGCATTCTTTTTGTCTACAGAGTAATGGAACGCAAGGCGATATAATGACTGGCATTCTGCCAGACCAGTGACTTAAATAGCTGCCATCCGGTCCCACATTACACTAGAGGCTTCATTCCACGTTCTACTGGCTTGTTTTTAAGTCGAAGACACAAAGCACATCAGTAAAATCTCTCGTTGCCGAAAGGGTTCGACACCTGCTGTTTAAATGGCCCAATTTCTTATTTAGACGTTCACAGATTTTCAACATTTTGATTATCACTGATGTCATATTTTGGGTAAAGTAAAAAATAAGGTGAAATATTTGGAAAGATTTTCCTAAAACTGATAGTAACTACAATAAACAAATTATAAACGCAACATGGAAAGTGTTGGATGTTTCATGAGCTGAAAAAAAAGATTGCAGAATTTTTTACATCCCTGTTAGTTAACATTTATTCTCTGCCAAAATAATCCATCCACCTGACAGGTGTGGCATATCAAGAAGCTGATTGAACAGCTTGATTATTACACAGGTGCACCTTGTGCTGGGGAAAATAAAAGGCTACTAAAATGTGCAGTTTTGTCACAACAATGCCACAGATGTCTCAGAGAGAGCGTAAAATTGGCATGCTGACTGCAGGAATATCCATTTTTATATATTTTTTTTACATTGGAGACAGACACAAAGCACATCAGTAACATTTCCCGTTGTCGATAGGGTGGACACTGAGAAAAATTACAAGATTGTATTAATACTGTTTAGCCATCGAATAGCTTTGATGGGTACTCTCTCATCTGTGTCTATGGGACTGAGTTGGGCCTCTGGAGGTTGAGCTGACAATTGATTCATTACTTACTGATAAAAACCTACAGCCGGGTTGAGGGGTTAAAACAACACCAAGTGCAGATGACCACAGGATGAACCCAGGATGGCTTGTGATGCCCCCCGATCAGCATGGGAGGGGTGGAACCAGCCCCGACTAAGCATTTATAAGAGCTCTGTTTTTCATTCAAGGTTAAGCACTCGGCAACACACACAAGAGTGTGGGGTCAACAGCTTCATTATTGCAATAATTAATCCATATTAAATAAAAATTATTGTTTGAAGAAATTACAAAGTCTTTCTCAGTATACATGAATTTCCACGACAACGCCCGCTGTGACAATTATTTTTATTTAGACGTTCACAAATGTTGTACATTTTGACCATCACAAAGATCATGATATTTTGTGTAAAGTAAAAATAATTTTGGGGAAGATGTTGTTTTTTTAATGTTTTTTTAGCAACATGTGATGTGTTGGTCCCATGTTTCATGAGCTGAAATAAAAGACCCCAGATTTTTTTCATATGCACAAAAAGCTTTCTCACAAATGTTGAACACAAATTTGTTTACATTCCTGTTAGTAAACATTTCTCCTTTGCCAAGATAATTAATGCACCTGAAAGGTGTGGCATATCAAGCTGATTAAACAGCATGATCATTACACAGGTGCACCTTGTGCTGGGGAGAATAAAAGGCCACACTAAAATGTGCAGTTTTGTCACACAACACAATGCCACAGATGTCTCAAGTTGAGGGAGCGCGCAATTAGAGCTGTTACCAGATAATTGAATGTTCAATTCTCTACCAGAAGCCGCCTCCAATGTCATTTTAGAGAATTTGGCAGTTCAT
>NW_027010260.1:0-33867 GCF_036934945.1 Oncorhynchus masou masou
TTTTTCCAGTTCTCCTGCTTTTTGCATTCTCCTTATTCTAGTCCTCCTGGTTTTGACCCTTGTCTGTTTCAGGACTTTGTACCCGCCTGCCTGACCATTCTGCCTGCCGTGACCACTAGTCTGTCTGTCACTCGGTACCTCCTGGACTCTGATCTGGTTTTGACCTTTTTGCCTGCCGTGACCACTAGTCTGTCTGCCACTCTGTACCTCCTGGACTCTGATCTGGTTTTGACCTTTTTGCCTGTCCACGACCCTTCTCTTGCCCACCCCTTTGGATTAATAAACATTGTAAGACTCCAACCATCTGCCTCCTGTGTCTGCATGTGGTCTCGCCTTGTGCCTTGATATGCTTATCCTTACTGACTCTGATCTGGAGGACTCACTAAACATAAATGCTTAATTTGTAAATGATGTCTGAGTGTTGTAGTGTGCCCCTCCTGACTATCTGTAAATAAAAAAACAAGAAATGTGTGTTGTGTTTAGCATTAGAATTTTACTCAAGTAGTATTTTACTGGGTGACTTCACTTTTACTTGACTAATTTTCTGTTAAGGTATCTTTTACTCAAGAATGACAATTGGGTACTTTTTCCACCACTGCTATCTCTCTCTACTCGCTCTCTGTCCCCCTCTCTCTCACATGCTGTAGTGCTATTAAACTGGAAAGCCTATACAGATGAATGAACTACCGATAGTAAAGACTATCAGCAGTACTTCTGCCCTCCAGAGCCAGAGCCTTTACCTTTAGTTTGTGCAGGGTCAGGTCCCCCAGCCTGCAGTAGAGCTTGGTGTAGTATCTAGCCTCCAGGGGGTGCTGCAGTACAGCAGGGCTGAGAGACAGAGACTTGAGGTAGTAGTTCTCTGTCATCTCATACTGCTCCAGACTGTAGTACACTGTAGCCAGACGGTGGTACGCTGCGCGCTCGTTACACACACACCTGGAGGACAATAACATCGCAGGATGGTTATCTACATGAATGGAATGAACAGATTCAAACCACGATTGGTAGTCCTGGTTATAGGAAGCAGACCAGTAGCTGGAAGCTGAAGGGTTGCTGCTTCAAATCCCGGTCCAGGTAATAAAAGTGCCCCTCCCTCTCTACATCCCTCCCTCCTTCCCCACCTCCCTCCCTCCCTCCCTCCTTCCCTACATTACCTGTTTTGGAACTGATCTGTACAGCCAGAATGGCGTACTGTAGAGCCTCTTCATACTCTTCCTGGGTCATCAGTAGTTCAGTCAGTTTACTCAGCAGTCTGAACTCTGAGTGGACGTCATGGATGCTCCGAGCAAACGGGAGACTGCCGTCCTAAAACAAGAGCAGAGAAACACTGGTGTTATAATGTGTTGCTTTTAACAGGCTCAGGCCATGGTATAAAGCCTGTTATAATGTGTTGCTTTTAACAGGCTCAGGCCATGGTATAAAGCCTGTTATAATGTGTTGCTTTTAACAGGCTCAGGCCATGGTATAAAGCCTGTTATAATGTGTTGCTTTTAACAGGCTCAGGCCATGGTATAAAGCCTGTTATAATGTGTTGCTTTTAACAGGCTCAGGCCATGGTATAAAGCCTGTTATAATGTGTTGCTTTTAACAGGCTCAGGCCATGGTATAAAGCCTGTTATAATGTGTTGCTTTTAACAGGTTCAGGCCATGGTATAAAGCCTGTTATAATGTGTTGCTTTTAACAGGCTCAGGCCATGGTATAAAGCCTGTTATAATGTGTTGCTTTTAACAGGCTCAGGCCATGGTATAAAGCCTGTTATAATGTGTTGCTTTTAACAGGCTCAGGCCATGGTATAAAGCCTGTTATAATGTGTTGCTTTTAACAGGCTCAGGCCATGGTATAAAGCCTGTTATAATGTGTTGCTTTTAACAGGCTCAGGCCATGGTATAAAGCCTGTTATAATGTGTTGCTTTTAACAGGCTCAGGCCATGGTATAACGCCTGTTATAATGTGTTGCTTTTAACAGGCTCAGGCCATGGTATAACGCCTGTTATAAATGTGTGTAAAATGGCACACTAGTCCAATTAAAATCTTATGTGTCACTCATTTTCCAATTGAATTGAAACTATTATACAGTAACTTTGAAATACATGTTACCAATAAGTCCTAACTATCTGTAATCTCATGGAGGAGATGGACCCTCCACAACCTAATGTCCTCCTCTGGTGATCAATAAAGTTCAATTCAATAGCATCCCCTCATCCACACCCTGTAGAAGGGCAGTGACGCCAGTCTGTTCCTGTGGCCTTTGAAGAAGACGTCTCCTGCCTCCTCGTAGATACTCATGGCGAAGCGAGGGTCATTCATCCTCAGGGCTGTCTTCACCGCTGCCTGCAAGTCATTCAGAATCAATCAATACACCACCATGTTAATCCAGTGCTCTGAGGGAACATCTCGTATGGTATTTACATTTTGGAAAATGCCAAAGTACCAGTACTATAACATGAGCAATATACTTCATTAAACTCTTACATTCTTGTTTGGCATTTGGATCATGCAACGCAGGATGTGGTAAACAAGGTTTATAGAGAGACAGATATTGTGACATCATATGATAAAACGTGCTATGAAGATGATATGATCCAGTGTGATTATAGGTCAGGTATGGGGAGAAGATTGTTATCACTGTGGTTGTTGACTGATAAGAGTCCATAATGTTCATGTTCATGCAGACACACATAGAGAGACTAATTTACTTCCCTCTTTCTCTCCTCTTCTATCTTTCACTCTCCTCTTTGCCTTCTCTACTTCTTCTCCTCCGTCCCTCCCCTCTCTCATGGTGGTACAGGTCAACCAGTTAATCTTTGTGGATGAGGTAATAGATCTTTCTCTTCCCTGTTCTCTCTTCCCCTTTCTCTCTTCCCCCTTTCTCTCTCTCCCCCTTTCTCTCTTCCCCCTTTCTCTCTTCTCCCTTTCTCTATTCCCCCTTTCTCTATTCCCCCTTTCTCTCTGGACTCACCTGTAGGTACATGTCCGCCAGTTCATCTTCATGGATGAGGTAGTAGATGCGTCCCACCTGAAGCCAGGTCTCTGACTCTTCCCTCTCTCTTCCCCAAGTCAATGGAGATACGCAGACTCTGCTTACTGTAATCCAGAGACTTCCTTGATGATCTGTTTGAAATTAATAACTTTATTAATCCTCAGACACTGCTTACAGTAGTCCAGAGACTTCCTTGATGATCTGTTTGAAATGAATAACTTTATTAATCCTCAGACACTGCTTAGTGTAGGCCAGTGACTTCCTTGATGATCTGTTTGAAATGAATAACTTTATTAATCCTCAGACACTGCTTAGTGTAGGCCAGTGACTTCCTTGATGATCTGTTTGAAATGAATAACTTTATTAATCCTCAGACACTGCTTAGTGTAGGCCAGTGACTTCCTCGAAGACCTGAGAATAGCAAAACAGTAATTCACTCCAAATAAGTTATTTTGCAGTGTTGATAGGGAGAGAGGGAGATAGAGACACAGCGTGAAAGACAAAGAGAGATCAGAATTGAGACAGATATATAAACCTACTTCTCAGTATTGAGGGAGAGGTAGAGACAGACAGATATATAAACCTACTTCTCAGTATTGAGGGAGAGGTAGAGACAGACAGATATATAAACCTACTTCTCAGTATTGAGGGAGAGGTAGAGACAGACAGATATATAAACCTACTTCTCAGTATTGAGGGAGAGGTAGAGACAGACAGATATGTTTCCGGTTCCGGGTTGGAGCGAGCGGTCGCATCTACACTTCGGTCCGCAGGTAGTATAACTTTTCATTACATTTCATTATAGTACAACGGTTTGATTTGTCTAATCTTAGCAATTTCTTCTTAGCTAGCTACATAGCCGTCTTTGTATCAAAGATAATTGCGTAATTATCGTATTTCGTCGTCCTAACGTAGTCTACACTGCTATCTGCCCAGCAGCTAGCTAACGTCCACCGAATACCAGCACTGTAGAAACTATTACACTCAACTGAACGACTTGATTAGTGTAGTGTTAGCTAGCTACATAGCTGTCTTTGCTGTCTTCGTATCCAAGATAATTGTGTAGTTTAGAGTGTGTAGACTTAGAGTGATTATCTTAATTTACCGAGGTTAGCTAGCCAGCTATTTGTCGTCCTTAACGTAGGAGATACTGCTAGCTAGCTAGCCAACAGCTAGCCAACGTCTACCGAATAGAACTTCAACAACCCGGTCAACATTCCGCTTCGCTCCACAGGTAGTATCACATTTTCATTTCACTTCATTACAGTACAACGGTTTGATTTGTTTGATCGTAGCTAGCTAGCTACATAGCCGTCTTTGTATCTAAGACAATTGTGTAGTCTAGAGCGATTTTATAGGTTAGCTAGCCAGCTATTGTCGTTCTTTTAACGTAACGTAACGTAATCAACACTGCTAGCTAGCCAGCTAGCCCCCGAATAGCAGCACTGTAGAAACTATTACACTCGACGGAACGACTTGATTAGTGTAGTGTCAACAACGCAGCCACTGCCAGCTAGCCTACAAAGTCAACAACGCAGCCACTGCCAGTTAGCCTACTCCAGCAGTACTGTATCATTTCAATCATTTTAGTCAATAAGATTCTTGCTACGTAAGCTTAACTTTCTGAACATTCGAGACGTGTAGTCCACTTGTCATTCCAATCTCCTTTGCATTAGCGTAGCCTCTTCTGTAGCCTGTCAACTATGTGTCTATCTATCCCTGTTCTCTCCTCTCTGCACAGACCATACAAACGCTCCACACCGCGTGGCCGCGGCCACCCTAATCTGGTGGTCCCAGCGCGCACGACCCACGTGGAGTTCCAGGTCTCTGCCGATCTGCGGCCAGAGTTCATCTCAGCCTATGCCTCCCTCCAGTCCCTCGACTTCTTGGCACTGACGGAAACATGGATCACCACAGATAACACTGCTACTCCTACTGCTCTCTCTTCGTCCGCCCACGTGTTCTCGCACACCCCGAGAGCTTCTGGTCAGCGGGGTGGTGGCACCGGGATCCTTATCTCTCCCAAGTGGTCATTCTCTCTTTCTCCCCTTACCCATCTGTCTATCGCCTCCTTTGAATTCCATGCTGTCACAGTTACCAGCCCTTTCAAGCTTAACATCCTTATCATTTATCGCCCTCCAGGTTCCCTCGGAGAGTTCATCAATGAGCTTGATGCCTTGATAAGCTCCTTTCCTGAGGACGGCTCACCTCTCACAGTCCTGGGCGACTTAAACCTCCCCACGTCTACCTTTGACTCATTCCTCTCTGCCTCCTTCTTTCCACTCCTCTCCTCTTTTGACCTCACTCTCTCACCTTCCCCCCCTACTCACAAGGCAGGCAATACGCTCGACCTCATCTTTACTAGATGCTGTTCTTCCACTAACCTCATTGCAACTCCCCTCCAAGTCTCCGACCACTACCTTGTATCCTTTTCCCTCTCGCTCTCATCCAACACTTCCCACACTGCCCCTACTCGGATGGTATTGCGCCGTCCCAACCTTCGCTCTCTCTCCCCCGCTTCTCTCTCCTCTTCCATCCTATCATCTCTTCCCTCTGCTCAAACCTTCTCAACCTATCTCCTGATTCTGCCTCCTCAACCCTCCTCTCTTCCCTTTCTGCATCCTTTGACTCTATCCCCTATCCTCCAGGCCGCTCAGTCCTCCCCCTCCCGCTCCGTGGCTCGACGACTCATTGCGAGCTCACAGAACAGGGCTCCGGGCAGCCGCGGAAATGGAGGAAAACTACGCCTCCCTGCGGACCTGGCATCCTTTCACTCCCTCCTCTCTACATTTTCCTCCTCTGTCTCTGCTGCTAAAGCCACTTTCTACCACTCTAAATTCCAGCATCTGCCTCTAGCCCTAGGAAGCTCTTTGCCACCTTCTCCTCCTCCTGAATCCTCATCCCCCTCCCCCCCTCCTCCCTCTCTGCAGATGACTTCGTCAACCATTTTGAAAAGAAGGTCGACGACGTCCGATCCTCGTTTGCTAAGTCAAAACGACACCGCTGGTTCTGCTCACACTGCCCTACCCTGTGCTCTGACCTCTTTCTCCCTCTCTCTCCAGATGAAATCTCGCTTCTTGTGACGGCCGGCCGCCCAACAGCCTGCCCGCTTCGACCCCTATCCCCTCCTCTCTTCTCCAGACCATTTCCGGGGACCTTCTCCCTTACCTCACCTCGCTCATCAACTCTTCCCCTGACCGCTGGCTACGTCCTTCCGTCTTAAAGAGAGCGAAGGTTGCACCCCTTCTGAAAAAAAACCTACACTCGTCCTCCGATGTCAACAACTACAGACCAGTATCCTTCTTTCTTTTCTCTCCAAAACTCTTGAACGTGCCGTCCTTGGCCAGCTCTCCCGCTATCTCTCTCAGAATGACCTTCTTGATCCAAATCAGTCAGGTTTCAAGACTAGTCATTCAACTGAGACTGCTCTTCTCTGTATCACAGAGGCGCTCCGCACTGCTAAGCTAACTCTCTCTCCTCTGCTCTCATCCTTCTAGACCTATCAGCTGCCTTCGATACTGTGAACCATCAGATCCTCCTCTCCACCCTCTCCGAGTTGGGCATCTCCGGCGCGGCCCCACGCTTGGTTGCGTCCTACCTGACAGGTCGCTCCTACCAGGTGGCGTGGCGAGAATCTGTCTCCTCACCACGCGCTCTCACCACTGGTGTCCCCCAGGGCTCTGTTCTAGGCCCTCTCCTATTCTCGCTATACACCAAGTCACTTGGCTCTGTCATAACCTCACATGGTCTCTCCTTTCATTGCTATGCAGAGGACACACAATTAATCTTCTCCTTTCCCCCTTCTGATGACCAGGTGGCGAATCGCATCTCTCTGCATGTCTGGCAGACATATCAGTGTGGATGACGGATCACCACCTCAAGCTGAACCTCGGCAAGACGGAGCTGCTCGTCCTCCGGGGAAAGGACTGCCCGTTCCATGATCTCGCCATCACGGTTGACAACTCCATTGTGTCCTCCTCCCAGCGCTAAGAACCTTGGCGTGATCCTGGACAACACCCTGTCGTTCTCAACTAACATCAAGGCGGTGGCCCGTTCCTGTAGGTTCATGCTCTACAACATCCGGGAGTACGACCCTGCCTCACACAGGAAGACGGCGCAGGTCCTAATCCAGGCACTTGTCATCTCCCGTCTGGATTACTGCAACTGCGCTGTTGGCTGGGCTCCCTGCCTGTGCCATTAAACCCCTACAACTCATCCAGAATGTAAGCCCCGTCTAAGTTCAACCTTCCCAAGTTCTCTCACGTCACCCCGCTCCTCCACTCTCTCCACTGGCTTCCAGTTGAAAGCACCGCATCCGCTACAAGACCATGGTGCTTGCCCTACGGAGCTGTAAGGGGAACGGCACCGCAATACCTCCAGGCTCTGATCAGGCCCTACACCCAAACAAGGGCACACGTTCATCCACCTCTGGCCTGCTTTCCGCCTCCCTACCACTGAGGAAGTACAGTTCCCGCTCAGCCCAGTCAAAACTGTTCGCTGCTCTGGCCCCCCAATGGTGGAACAAACTCCCTCACGACGCCAGGACAGCGAGTCAATCACCACCTTCCGGAGACACCTGAAACCCCACCTCTTTAAGGAATACCTAGGATAGGATAAAGTAATCCTTCTCACCCCCCTTAAATGATTTAGATGCACTATTGTAAAGTGGCTGTTCCACTGGATGTCATAAGGTGAATTCACCAATTTGTAGTCGCTCTGGATAAGAGCGTCTGCCAAATGACTTAAATGTAATGTAAATGTATATAAACCTACTTCTCAGTATTGAGGGAGAGGTAGAGACAGACAGATATATAAACCTACTTCTCAGTATTGAGGGAGAGGTAGAGACAGACAGACATATAAACCTACTTCTCAGTATTGAGGGAGAGGTAGAGACAGACAGATATATAAACCTACTTCTCAGTATTGAGGGAGAGGTAGAGACAGACAGACAGATATATAAACCTACTTCTCAGTACTGAGGGAGAGGTAGAGACAGACAGACAGATATATAAACCTACTTCTCAGTATTGAGGGAGAGGTAGAGACAGACAGACAGATATATAAACCTACTTCTCAGTACTGAGGAGAGGTAGAGACAGACAGACAGATATATAAACCTACTTCTCAGTATTGAGGGAGAGGTAGAGACAGACAGATATATAAACCTATTTCTCAGTACTGAGGGAGAGGTAGAGACAGACAGATATATAAACCTACTTCTCAGTATTGAGGGAGAGGTAGAGACAGACAGACAGATATATAAACCTACTTCTCAGTATTGAGAGAGAGGTAGAGACAGACAGATATATAAACCTACTTCTCAGTATTGAGGGGAGAGGTAGAGACAGACAGATATATAAACCTACTTCTCAGTATTGAGGGAGAGGTAGAGACAGACAGATATATAAACCTACTTCTCAGTATTGAGGGAGAGGTAGAGACAGACAGACAGATATATAAACCTACTTCTCAGTATTGAGGGAGAGGTAGAGACAGACAGACAGATATATAAACCTACTTCTCAGTATTGAGGGAGAGGTAGAGACAGACAGACAGATATATAAACCTACTTCTCAGTATTGAGGGAGAGGTAGAGACAGACAGACAGATATATTAACCTACTTCTCAGTACTGAGGGAGAGGTAGAGACAGACAGACAGATATATTAACCTACTTCTCAGTATTGAGGGAGAGGTAGAGACAGACAGATATATAAACCTACTTCTCAGTATTGAGGGAGAGGTAGAGACAGACAGACAGATATATTAACCTACTTCTCAGTATTGAGGGAGAGGTAGAGACAGACAGATATATAAACCTACTTCTCAGTATTGAGGGAGAGGTAGAGACAGACAGATATATAAACCTACTTCTCAGTATTGAGGGAGAGGTAGAGACAGACAGACATATAAACCTACTTCTCAGTATTGATGGAGAGGTAGAGGCTACTGAGGATCTCTAGATATTCTCCCTCTAGTCTCTTGTCCTTCAGGTCCCTGGACACAGACACACAGTGCTCATAGTAGAGGATACTCTGTCCATACAGCAGCACGTCGGCATAGTGACGACTCAGGACTTTAGCCACCACCATCTGACCTAGAGAGAGAGAGAGGACAGAGGACTGATAGTGGCTACTTTTGATTAACATGCAATAATCGTCATTGGTTGTTGTCTTTCATAGTTTGGTTGAACTAGCGTTAATGTTAGGTTTTGGATTAGGGTTAGTTTTGACAGTATTATTAAATGTGTCAGTTCCTGGCCTGGAGGGTTAGGGTTAAGGTAACGCACTATAGAGGTTCATGGCCTGGAGGGTTAGGGTTAAGGTAACTCACTATGGAGGTTCCTGGCCTGGAGGTTAGGGTTAAGGTAACTCACTATGGAGGTTCCTGGCCTGTAGGGTTAGGGTTAAGGTAACTCACTATGGAGGTTCCTGGCCTGGAGGTTAGGGTTAAGGTAACTCACTATGAGGTTCTGGCCTGGAGGGTTAGGGTTAAGGTAACTCACTATGGAGGTTCCTGGCCTGGAGGGTTAGGGTTAAGGTAACTCACTATAGAGGTTCCTGGCCTGGAGGGTTAGGGTTAAGGTAACTCACTATGGAGGTTCCTGGTCTGGAGGTTAGGGTTAAGGTAACTCACTATGGAGGTTCCTGGCCTGGAGGGTTAGGGTTAAGGTAACTCACTATAGAGGTTCCCTGGCCTGTAGGGTTAGGGTTAAGGTAACTCACTATGGAGGTTCCTGGTCTGGAGGGTTAGGGTTAAAGGTAACTCACTATGGAGGTTCCTGGCCTGGAGGTTAGGGTTAAGGTAACTCACTATGGAGGTTCCTGGCCTGGAGGGTTAGGGTTAAGGTAACTCACTATGGAGGTTCCTGGCCTGGAGGGTTAGGGTTAAGGTAACTCACTATAGAGGTTCCTGGCCTGGAGGGTTAGGGTTAAGGTAACTCACTATGGAGGTTCCTGGCCTGGAGGGTTAGGGTTAAGGTAACTCACTATGGAGGTTCCTGGCCTGGAGGGTTAGGGTTAAGGTAACTCACTATAGAGGTTCCTGGCCTGGAGGGTTAGGTTAAGGTAACTCACTATGGAGGTTCCTGGCCTGTAGGGTTAAGGTAACTCACTATGGAGGTTCCTGGCCTGGAGGGTTAGGGTTAAGGTAACTCACTATAGAGGTTCCTGGCCTGGAGGGTTAGGGTTAAGGTAACTCACTATGGAGGTTCCTGGCCTGGGAGGGTTAGGGTTAAGGTAACTCACTAGAGGTTCCTGGCCTGGAGGGTTAGGGTTAAGGTAACTCACTATGGAGGTTACTGGCCTGGAGGGTTAGGGTTAAGGTAACTCACTATAGAGGTTCCTGGCCTGGAGGGTTAGGGTTAAGGTAACTCACTATGGAGGTTCCTGGCCTGGAGGTTAGGGTTAAGGTAACTCACTATGGAGGTTCCTGGCCTGGAGGGTTAGGGTTAAGGTAACTCACTATAGGTTCCTGGCCTGGAGGGTTAGGGTTAAGGTAACTCACTATGGAGGTTCCTGGCCTGGAGGGTTAGGGTTAAGGTAACTCACTATGGAGGTTCCTGGTCTGGTTAGGGTTAAGGTAACTCACTATGGAGGTTCCTGGCCTGGAGGGTTAGGGTTAAGGTAACTCACTATGGAGGTTCCTGGCCTGGAGGGTTAGGGTTAAGGTAACTCACTATGGAGGTTCCTGGCCTGGAGGGTTAGGGTTAAGGTAACTCACTATAGAGGTTCCTGGCCTGGAGGGTTAGGGTTGGGTAACTCACTATGGAGGTTCCTGGCCTGGAGGGTTAGGGTTAAGGTAACTCACTATGGGAGGTTCCTGGCCTGGAGGGTTAGGGTTAAGGTAACTCACTATGGAGGTTCCTGGCCTGGAGGGTTAGGGTTAAGGTAACTCACTATGGAGGTTCCTGGCCTGTAGGGTTAGGTTTAAGGTAACTCACTATGGAGGTTCCTGGCCTGGAGGGTTAGGTTAAGGTAACTCACTATGGAGGTTCCTGGCCTGGAGGGTTAGGGTTAAGGTAACTCACTATGGAGGTTACTGGCCTGGAGGGTTAGGGTTAAGGTAACTCACTATGGAGGTTCCTGGCCTGGAGGGTTAGGGTTAAGGTAACTCACTATAGAGGTTCCTGGCCTGTAGGGTTAGGTTAAGGTAACTCACTATGGAGGTTCCTGGCCTGGAGGGTTAGGGTTAAGGTAATTCACTATGGAGGTTCCTGGCCTGTAGGGTTAGGTTTAAGGTAACTCACTATGGAGGTTCCTGGCCTGGAGGGTTAGGGTTAAGGTAACTCATATGGAGGTTCCTGGCCTGGAGGGTTAGGGTTAAGGTAATTCACTATGGAGGTTCCTGGCCTGTAGGGTTAGGTTTAGGTAACTCACGGCGGAGGTTCCTGGCCTGGAGGGATATGAGGAGGCCTATCTCAAAACACAGCCTGACGTCCTGGCTCCTCCCCCTGTCCTTGTAGCTCCGCCCCAGCCATAGGTATGTCTGGACGTGCTCCTCGTCAACGGACTCTCCCAGATCTCCAGGAACAACCACAGAGACCTGAGGGACATACAGTAGGAAACAGTTCCACTCATTCCAACGGTTTACAACCGTAGAGACAGAACAGTCTCACTCAGCAGGTTACAACCATGTAGATATACAAACCAGTCTCAAGCCAGCAGGTTACAACCATGTAGATATACAGACCAGTCTCACTCAGCAGGTTACAACCATGTAGAGATACAGACCAGTCTCACTCAGCAGGTTACAACCATGTAGATATACAGACCAGTCTCAACCAGCAGGTTACAACCATGTAGATACAGACCAGTCTCAACCAGCAGGTTACAACCATGTAGATACAGACCAGTCTCACTCAGCAGGTTACAACCATGTAGATATACAGACCAGTCTCAACCAGCAGGTTACAACCATGTAGATACAGACCAGTCTCACTCAGCAGGTTACAACCATGTAGATATACAGACCAGTCTCAAGTCTCAACCAGCAGGTTACAACCAGATACAGACAGACACTAACATTCTAACATGAACAGACAGACACTAACATTCTAACATGAACTGTAAAGGATTAATAATATTTAAAACGTAACACTCACGGATGTAAGCATCCACCTACTGTTCACACACACACACACACACACACACACACACACACACACAACTGCCCCACTGCCCCATCCGCCCCACACACCCTCCCACCTTGCTGACCTGAATAGGAATCGTTCTGCCAGTGTGGGTGCCCCCACGCCCAGTGCCAGGCAGCCCAGGTTGGCGAGGGCCAGGGCCTGGTTCCTCTGGTTGCCACTCTCCCTGGAGATGGTGAGGGCGTGGTGGAGGTGGCTTCCGGCCTCTGCGATGCCCTGTCGCCGCAGACACAGAGCCAGCAGGTTGTGGACCACTCCCCTCTGGGTCGGGCTATCTGTACCCTGAAAGAAAGGAGAGGAGATAGAGGTACGGATGATTCATTGATAACAAGATCTTTACAAGTCCTGTTAAAGACTACTGTAACATGAGCAGGTGGCAAGACAGAGCTGCTACCTTGTTCCTCACATCTGACCAGTTCTTTCAGAGCTAAACAAGTGTGCAGTGAATAGGGACTAGGGGTCAATGTTGACTATGGTAATAATACTCACAATAGTTTAGAGATATCTGTAATGTAGTTAGTTACCTTTAATAGTTACCTGCAGAGACCGTAGTTACCTGTAGAGACCGTAGTTACCTGTAGAGACCGTAGTTACCTGTAGAGATCGTAGTTACCTGTAGAGACCGTAGTTACCTGTAGAGACCGTAGTTACCTGTAGAGACCGTAGTTACCTGTAGAGACCGTAGTTACCTGTAGAGACCGTAGTTACCTGTAGAGACTGTAGTTACCTGTAGAGACTGTAGTTACCTGTAGAGACTGTAGTTACCTGTAGAGACTGTAGTTACCTGTAGAGACCGTAGTTACCTGTAGAGACCGTAGTTACCTGTAGAGACCGTAGTTACCTGTAGAGACCGTAGTTACCTGTAGAGACTGCCAATTTACCTGTAAAGATCGCAGTTACTGTAAAGATCGCAGTTACCTGTAAAGATCGCAGTTACCTGTAGAGACCGTAGAAGCACTGTAGAGACCGTAGTTACCTGTAGAGACTGTAGTTACCTGTAGAGACTGTAGTTACCTGTAGAGACTGTAGTTACCTGTAGAGACTGTAGTTACCTGTAGAGACTGTAGTTACCTGTAGAGACCGTAGTTACCTGTAGAGACCATAGTTACCTGTAGAGACCGTAGTTACCTGTAGAGACCGTAGTTACCTGTAGAGACCGTAGTTACCTGTAGAGACTGTAGTTACCTGTAGAGACCGTAGTTACCTGTAGAGACAGTAGTTACCTGTAGAGACTGTAGTTACCTGTAGAGACCGTAGTTACCTGTAGAGACCGTAGTTACCTGTAGAGACCGTAGTTACCTGTAAAGATCGTAGTTACCTGTAAAGATCGCAGTTACCTGTAGAGACTGTATTTACCTGTAGAGACCGTAGTTACCTGTAGAGACCGTAGTTACCTGTAGAGACTGTAGTTACCTGTAGAGACCGTGGGTTACCTGTAGAGACCGTAGTTACCTGTAGAGACCGTAGTTACCTGTAGAGACTGTAGTTACCTGTAGAGACCGTAGTTACCTGTAAAGATCGTAGTTACCTGTAAAGATCGCAATTACCTGTAGAGACCGTAGTTACCTGTAGAGACCGTAGTTACCTGTAAAGATCGCAGTTACCTGTAGAGACCCCGTAGTTACCTGTAGAGACCGTAGTTACCTGTAGAGACCGTAGTTACCTGTAGAGACCGTATTACCTGTAGAGACCGTAGTTACCTGTAAAGATCGCAGTTACCTGTAAAGATTGCAGTTACCTGTAAAGATCGCAGTTACCTGTAGAGACTGTAGTTACCTGTAGAGACCGTAGTTACCTGTAGAGACCGTAGTTACCTGTAGAGACCGTAGTTACCTGTAAAGATCGCAGTTACCTGTAAAGATTGCAGTTACCTGTAAAGATCGCAGTTACCTGTAGACACTGCAGTTACCTGTAGAGACTGTAATTACCTGTAGAGACTGTAGTTACCTGTAGAGAGTGCATTTACCTGTAGAGACTTCTAATGGTTTTCTGTAGGTGAAAGAGAGTCGGACCAAAATGCGGCGTGTCTGTTGCGATCCATGTTTAATAAAACTGTGGGCGATTCCCTGATCCACCTCTATGCAGACGACGCCATTCTATAGACTTCCGGCCCGTCCTTGGACACTGTGCTATCTAACCTCCAAACGAGCTTCAATGCCATGCAACACTCCTTCCGTGGCCTCCAACTGCTCTTAAACGCTAGTAAAAACAAATGCATGCTTTTCAACCGTTCGCTGCCGGCACCCGCACGCCTGACTAGCATCACCACCCTGGATGGTTCCGACCTTAAATATGTGGACATCTATAAGTACCTAGGTGTCTGGCTAGACTGTAAACTCTCCTTCCAGACTCATATCAAACATCTCCAATTGAAAATCAAATCTAGAGTCGGCTTTCTATTCTGCAACAAAGCCTCATTCTACCGATCCTCGATTTCGCGATGTCATCTACAAATTGCTTCCAACACTCTACTCAGCAAACTGGATGCAGTTTATCACAGTGCCAACCGTTTAGTCACTAAAGCACCTTATACCACCCACCACTGCGACCTGTATGCTCTAGTCGGCTGGCCCTCGCTACATATTCGTCGCCAGACCCACTGGCTCCAGGTCATCTACAAGTCCATGCTATGTAAAGCTCCGCCTTATCTCAGTTCACTGGTCACGATGGCAACACCCACACGCAGCACGCGCCTCCAGCAGGTGTATCTCACTGATCATCCCAAAGCCAACACCTCATTTAGTCAGCCTTCGTTCCAGTACTCTGCTGCCTGTGACTGGAACGAATTGCAAAAACGCTGAAGTTGGAGACTTTTATCTCCTCACCAACTTCAAACATCTGCTATCTGAGCAGCTAACCGATCGCTGCAGCTGTACATAGTCTATCGGTAAATAGCCCACCCATTTTTACCTACCTCATTCCCATACTGTTTTTATTTATTTACTTTTCTGCTCTTTTGCACACCAATATCTCTACCTGTACATGACCATCTGATCATTTATCACTCCAGTGTTAATCTGCAAAACTGTAATTATTCGCCTACCTCCTCATGCCTTTTACACACAATGTATATAGACTCCCTTTTCTTTCTACTGTGTTATTGACTTGTTTATTGTTTACTCCATGTGTAACTCTGTGTTGTCTGTTTACACTGCTATGCTTTATCTTGGCCAGGTCGCAGTTGCAAATGAGAACTTGTTCTCAACTAGCCTACCTGGTTAAATAAAGGTGAAATAAAAAAAAAAAAATTTTAATTAAAAAAGAGACTGTAGTTACCTGTAGAGACTGCAGTTAGCTGTAGATACTGTATTGACCTGTAGAGAATTTGGTTACCTGCAGAGACTGTGGTTACCTGTAGAGATTGTAGTTACATGTAGAGACTGTAGTTACATGTAGAGACTGTAGTTACATGTAGAGACTGTAGTTACCTGTAGACACTGTAGTTACATGTACAGACTGTAGTTACATGTAGAGAATGTAGTTACCTGTAGACACTGTAGAGACTGCAGTTAGCTGTAGAGACTGTATTGACCTGTATTGACTGTATTTACCTGTAGAGACTGTAGTTACCTGTATTGACTGTATTTACCTGTAGAGACTACAGTTTCCTGTAGAGACTGTAGTTACCTGTAGAGACTGTATTTACCTGTAGAGAATTTGGTTACCTGCAGAGACTGTAGTTACCTGTAGAGATTGTAGTTACATGTAGAGACTGTAGTTACATGTAGAGACTGTAGTTACCTGTAGACACTGTAGTTACCTGTGGAGACTGTAGTTACCTGTAGACACGGTAGTTACCTGTAGAGATCGTAGTTACCTGTAGAGACTGTAGTTACCTGTAGACACTGTAGTTACCTATAGAGACTGTAGTTACATGTAGAGACTGTAGTTACCTGTAGAGACTGCAGTTAGCTGTAGAGACTGTAGTTATCTGTAGAGACTGTAGTTATATGTAGAGACTGTAGTTACCTGTAGAGACTGTCGTTATATGTAGAGACTGTAGTAAACCTGTAGAGACTGACTGTAGTTACCCATAGAGACTGACTGTAGTTACCCGTAGAGACTGTAGTTACCTGTAGAGACTGTAGTTCCCTGTAGAGACTGACTGTAGTTACCTTTAGAGACTGTAGTTACCTGTAGAGACTGACTGGAGTTACCCGAAGAGACTGACTGTAGTTACCCCTAGAGACTGACTGTAGTTACCCGTAGAGACTGACTGTAGTTACCCGTAGAGACTGACTGTAGTTACATGTAGAGACTGACTGGAGTTACCCGAAGAGACTGACTGTAGTTACCCGTAGAGACTGACTGTAGTTACCCGTAGAGACTGACTGTAGTTACCCGTAGAGACTGACTGTAGTTACCTGTAGAGGCTGATGATAGTTACCCGTAGAGACTGACTGTAGTTACCCATAGAGACTGTAGTCACCTGTAGAGACTGACTGTAGTTACCTGTAGAGACTGACTGTAGTTACCTGTAGAGACTGACTGTAGTTACCTGTAGAGACTGACTGTAGTTACCTGTAGAGACTGACTGTAGTTACCCGTAGAGACTGCAGTCACCTGTAGAGACTGACTGTAGTTACCTGTAGAGACTGACTGTAGTTACCCGTAGAGACTGACTGTAGTTACCTGTAGAGACTGACTGTAGTTACCTGTAGAGACTGTAGTTACCTGTAGAGACTGACTGTAGTTACCCGTAGAGACTGACTGTAGTTACCTGTAGAGACGGGACTGTAGTTACCCGTAGAGACTGTAGTCACCTGTAGAGACTGACTGTAGTTACCTGTAGAGAGACTGACTGTAGTCACTGTAGAGACTGCAGTTACCTGTAGAGACTGACTGTAGACACTGTAGTCACCTGTAGAGACTGACAGTAGTTACCTGTAGAGACTGACTGTAGTTACCCGTAGAGACTGACTGTAGTTACCTGTAGAGACTGACTGTAGTTACCTGTAGAGACTGACTGTAGTTACCTGTAGAGACTGACTGTAGTTACCCGTAGAGACTGACTGTAGTTACCTGTAGAGACTGACTGTAGTTACCTGTAGAGACTGACTGTAGTTACCCGTAGAGACTGTAGTCACCTGTAGAGACTGACTGTAGTTACCTGTAGAGACTGACTGTAGTTACCCGTAGAGACTGACTGTTGTTACCTGTATAGACTGACTGTAGTTACCTGTAGATACTGACCGTAGTTACCCGGGAGACCTGCAGTTACCCAGGAGACTGACTGTAGTTACCCGTAGAGACTGACTGTAGTTACCTGTGGAGACTGACTGTAGTTACCTGTAGAGACTGACTGTAGTTACCTGTAGAGACTGACTGTAGTTACCTGTAGAGACTGACTGTAGTTACCCGTAGAGACTGACTGTGCTACCTGTAGAGACTGACTGTAGTTACCTGTAGAGACTGACTGTAGTTACCCGTAGAGACTGACTGTAGTTACCCGTAGAGACTGACTGTAGTTACCTGTAGAGACTGACTGTAGTTGCCTGTAGAGACTGGACTGTAGTTACCTGTAGAGACTGACTGTAGTTACCCGTAGAGACTGACTGTAGTTACCTGTAGAGACTGACTGTAGTTACCTGGGTAGAGACTGACTGTAGTTACCCGTAGAGACTGACTGTAGTTACCCGTAGAGACTGACTGTAGTTACCTGTAGAGACTGACTGTAGTTACCCGTAGAGACTAACTGTAGTTACCCGTAGAGACAGACTGTAGTTACCCGTAGAGACTGTAGTTACCTGTAGAGACTGACTGTAGTTACCCGTAGAGACTGACTGTAGTTACCTGTAGAGACTGCAGTAGTGGCTGCAAGGTGTGCTGTGCCCTCTCAGGCTCTCCTGGCCAGGACTAACAACCATCCCAGCAGTACTGAAGCCTCGAACCCCTCTTTCCTCGTTGATACCTCCGTCGGTCTGTACAGCCTGCTGGGCACAGGGCAGGGCTTCACCAGTGCGCCGTGTTGCTGGTACACACAGGCCAAACCCAGACACAGGTCTCTGGGTCTTAAGGTCCTCTCCCGCTCCGCAATGGCCAGAGCCTGCTGAAGATACACCACGGTCTGGGCGGGGAGAAGAGACGTCCCCTCTTTCCATCGCGGATTCAGACGCACCTATGGAAAATGTACATGTAAAACATTTAAAGAACGATATGTTATTTAGAATTTTTTTGGTTTGTGTGTCGGATATTTCCAATGTGTCTGTTGTATACTTTGTATCAACATGTCATTTGTTTTTGGAATATTAGAATGTGATGACCTAACAAACAACTCCGTAGCCTACCGAGTTCCTGCTGAACAGTTCTATCCTGTGGAAGGCGTCCTGTAGTGAGTGCTCCTGTCCAGAGTCCAGGCTGGGAGGGCTGCCAGGGCCAGGTAGGGCATGTATTTACGGTGGTAGAGCCGGGACAGGAGCCAGTTGAGGTCCAGGGGGCGATGGGGCGCCCCTCCTCAGCAGACAGGGTAACAGTGAGGAACTGGGAGGCGCTCCACGAAGGGCAGGGCGCCATCTATCTTTCTGTATTAATAATCGTCAAAATAATAACTAGATATTTGATTTATAACAAACTTTTCACAGATATATCGAAACAAAGGACATAGAGTGTGTCCAACATGGCGCTTCATGGCACCTTTTTGACCTGGTCAAAAGAATTGCACTATATAGGGAATTGGATGCCATTTGGGAGCTTTGACAACACCAACCTAAGGAGAAGGAAGAGGCTGGCGGTGAGGTAACAGACCCGTGCCTCCAGGTGTTTGTCCCCTTCCACCACAGATCTCCGCAGCACCAGCATCAGCAGCTCAAACTCATCCAGGGAGGTGAAGGGTGTCTGGGGAGACAGAGGAGCAGAGCACTGGCCTTCTCCAGGGTCGGGGGCAGCTTGTCGGCCATCTTCTGTTTGAGGTAGATGGCTGTGAGGTTGGTGTAGAGGGCGATGAGGAGAGGGAGGTCAGAGAAACCGTCAACAGAGACGCCTAAGGCTTCCTCGCAATACACACGGGCCTGGGAGAGAGGGATGGGAGATTAACATTTAAGTTAATTTAAGAGCACACTCATATGTGCTCTTAAATTAACATTTAGTGCTCTTATGTGCTCTTTTAAATTAACATATTATGCATGTGTGTTTGTGTGTATGCATAAATGTGTGTGTGCATGTGTACATACTCTAGTGTTCCTCCCCCTTCTGGGCCCTACCTGGGAGTACTTGAGCTTCTTGGCGCAGAGCCTCCCCAGTAGGAAGCATGCCCGTCGGGTGCCCAGGCCATGCCCGCTCTCTTAGCCCCCTCCCTGACAATCTCCAGGTGGCCCAGTAACTCCCTCCTCACTCTGTCCTGAGAACGTCAGCCACAGGAAGGAGTGGTTTAGGTCATACAGGGGCAGGAAGTCCTCCTGGAGGAGAGGAGAGGAGAGGAGAAGAGAAGAGAAGAGAAGAGAAGAGAAGAGAAGAGAAGAGAAGAGAAGAGAAGAGAAGAGAAGAGAAGAGAAAGAAGAGGAGAGGAGAGGAGAGGAGAGGAGAGGAGAGGAGAGGGAGAGGAGAGGAGAGGAGAAGAGAAGAGAAGAGAAGAGAGGGAGAGGAGAGGAGAGGAGAGGAGAGAGAGGGAGAGGAGAGGAGAAGAGAAGAGAGGAGAGGAGGAGAGGGAGAGGAGGGAGGAGAGGGAGAGGAGAGGAGAGAGGAGAGGAGAGGAGAGGAGAGGGAGAGGGAGAGGAGAGGAGAGAGAGGGAGAGGGATGGAAAAATTAATATAATAGATTACTTTATTGACAATCAACAGTGAATTAAAATACAAACACAACTATACAAACCAGACACAAACCCCCTAAATCTCTTCAATTTCAAAACAGTGGTTCTTTGACCTCTCACCTGGAAGTGATGCATGTTGAGCAGAGTCAGGGTTGGGTCACAGAACTCTGACTCCACCCTCCCAGCTCCCCTCCTCCATGAAAAGGGGTGGGTCTTCCTGGAACTCATTCATCTCTCTGAAGGTGTCGTCCAGACTGAAGGACAGCAACTCCCTGTCACCGCCACGCCCCAAAGCATTCTGGGAGGCGTAGAAGGAGGGGGCGGGGCGATGAGTGAGAGAGAGGGGCGGGGGGAGGAGTGGTAGGGGGGTGTAGCTCGCCTCTTCTCTGAGATGATGGACTGCCGGGCGCTGGCGGGCTTATGCTCTGAGAGAGAAAACATATGAACACTGAATGTAAAGGTTTCCGGTACACTGTATATGAAAATCCATACTGTACATTAGAAATGTAGCTATGAAACTTCCTTGACTCTCCTAGCAGTTCAGCTTGGTGCTGCAATATGTGCCTGTTCAACAAATTAATAAAATATTATCTCCTTGTCATGGGCGCAACATTGGTTTTATATGTTTTTTTTAATTTATCCAGTCGGATTAACACTCCAACAGTCTACCCGACCACTCGGAGGAGTCTGCATGGTCCAGGGAAATGAAAGGTAAGCAAAAAGTGAAACATTAGAGAAGAAAAAGTAAAGAGTTTGACTATGTATAGAGTTCCCCTTTTAGTGTTCTGGCCTACTTATCTACAGCTGTCAGGGAGAAAATGTTCTTGGCTTTGACTGAGACAGAAGGATATATCGACCTCTAAACAATCTTCTACCATTCAGCTGAGGTTGTATTAAACAATCTGATGAACAATGTATTAACTTTCATAAATATCATATTACCTTGTTAATAGATAACGTATTACTAACCTTGTTTTGGTTGGTTTCGATGTATGTAAAGTCAGACTGATCCAGTCTATCTGCAGGAAGAAATATATATTTCACTGGTGTTTCACATACAGTAGGTTCTTCCTTTTAAAAGTTGCTTGGTAATGCAGCACAGACTGCGGGCTCACGCAGAATTCTACGGCACATTACTTAACTGTCAGCCATTGTTGCCATTTATGCTCGTTAATGCTAGTTTGACCACCAGAGGGCGTCTTTGAGAAGCTAAATTATTGAAATGAAATGGGGCTGTAGGCCTATGGTCCTCTGTACTGCAGCTGTTTTAGCATAACTTACCTATTGATAAAGCATACAGTACAGGTCTTTAAATACAGTCAAGCAGCACTCAGTATAACACAGTGGTTCCCTACCTACAATAGTCTGACAGTACTCAGTATAACACAGTGGTTCCCTACCTACAATAGTCTGACAGTACTCAGTATAACACAGTGGTTCCCTACCTACAATAGTCTGACAGTACTCAGTATAACACAGTGGTTCCCTACCTACAATAGTCTGACAGTACTCAGTATAACACAGTGGTTCCCTACCTACAATAGTCTGACAGTACTCAGTATAACACAGTGGTTCCCTACCTACAATAGTCTGACAGTACTCAGTATAACACAGTGGTTCCCTACCTACAATAGTCTGACAGTACTCAGTATAACACAGTGGTTCCCTACCTACAATAGTCTGACAGTACTCAGTATAACACAGTGGTTCCCTACCTACAATAGTCTGACAGTACTCAGTATAACACAGTGGTTCCCTACCTACAATAGTCTGACAGTACTCAGTATAACACAGTGGTTCCCTACCTACAATAGTCTGACAGTACTCAGTATAACACAGTGGTTCCCTCACCTACAATAGTCTGACAGTACTCAGTATAACACAGTGGTTCCCTACCTACAATAGTCTGACAGTACTCAGTATAACACAGTGGTTCCCTACCTACAATAGTCTGACAGTACTCAGTATAACACAGTGGTTCCCTACCTACAATAGTCTGACAGTACTCAGTATAACACAGTGGTTCCCTACCTACAATAGTCTGACAGTACTCAGTATAACACAGTGGTTCCCTACCTACAATAGTCTGACAGTACTCAGTATAACACAGTGGTTCCCTACCTACAATAGTCTGACAGTACTCAGTATAACACAGTGGTTCCCTACCTACAATAGTCTGACAGTACTCAGTATAACACAGTGGTTCCCTACCTACAATAGTCTGACAGTACTCAGTATAACACAGTGGTTCCCTACCTACAATAGTCTGACAGCACTCAGTAATTCCCTATACTGTATAGACTGAGGGATCCTCTCCTACCTAGTCTGTAGACAGTACTGATGTCAGAGGAGAAGAGTCTCTCTAGGAGGCCGCTGTCTCTGGGTTCACTACTGCAGGGGTTAATCTGGGCCATTGACGCACGTTCCTCCTCACTCAGAAACACCAGTTGTCTGTCTCTGACAAGGAGGGAGAGAGAGCGAGAGTGAGAGGGCAGAGAGAGGGAGTGGAGAGAGACAAAGAAAGCATTATCACCCACATGACGGCTCTCAACCACCCATCCATCCCTCCCCCCTTCCATCTCTCTATCCCTCCACCCAACCCTCCATCCCTCCCCCCTTCCATCTCTCTATCCCTCCACCCAACCCTCCATCCCTCCCCCCTTCCATCTCTCTATCCCTCCACCCAACCCTCCATCCCTCCCCCTTCCATCTCTCTATCCCTCCACCCAACCCTCCATACCTCCATCTTTCCATCCCCCCACCCCACCCCTCCATCTCTCTACACCTCCCTCCCTTTACCCCTACACCCCTCTGCAACCATTTATCCTTCCATCCCTGCCCTCTTCATCTCTCTACTTCTCCATACCCCCACCCCTCCATCTCTCTACTCCTCCATCCCCCCATCCCCCCACCCCTCCATCTCTCTACTCCTCCATCCCCCATCCCCCCACCCACCCCTCCATCTCTCTACTCCTCCATCCCCCATCCCCCCACCGCTCCATCTCTCTACTCCTCCATCCCCCATCCCCCCATTCCCCACCCCTCCATCTCTCTACTCCTCCATCCCCCTACCCCTCCATCTCTCTACTCCTCCACCCCCACCCCTCCATCTCTCTACTCCTCCATCCCCCCACCCCTCCATCTCTCTACTCCTCCATCCCCCCATCCCCCCACTCCTCCATCTCTCTACTCCTCCATCCCCCCATCCCCCCACCCCTCCATCTCTCTACTCCTCCACCCCCCACCCCTCCATCTCTCTACTCCTCCACCCCCCATCCCCCACCCCTCCATTTCCTCTACTCATCCATCTCCCCACCCCTCCATCTCTCTACTCCTCCATCCCCCCATCCCCCCACACCTCCATCTCTCTACTCCTCCATCCCCCCACCCCTCCATCTCTCTACTCCTCCACCTCCATCCCACCACCCCTCCATCTCTCCATCTCTCTACTCCTCCACCCCCATCCCCCCACCCCTCCATCTCTCTACTCCTCCATCCCCCCATCCCCCCACCCCTCCATCGCTCTACTCCTCCATCCCCCCATCACCCCACCCCTCCATCTCTCTACTCCTCCATCCCCCCATCCCCCCACACCTCCATTGCTCTACTCCTCCATCCCCATCCCCCCACCCCTCCATCTCTCTACTCCTCCATCCCCCATCCCCCCACCCCTCCATTGCTCTACTCCTCCATCCCCCCATCACCTCACCCCTCCATCTCTCTACTCCTCCATCCCCCACACCTCCATCACTCTACTCCTCCATCCCCCCATCCCCCACCCCTCCACCTGAAGCCTCTACTATTAACAACAGATAAACAGATAGACCAGGTAAATGTGAACATGACACATTGTCCACTGTCCTAACTGTTCCTATAAGACTGAGAACAGTTGAGGGGTGAATAAATACATGTTTTGAAAGAAAATAGATATTTTGAAAATTAGATTGTTCACAAATAAGTTGGGAACACATAATTGTGGAAAAAGAAAAGTATTTGTGTTAAAAATAACTGTTCTCAGCAAAACTATTATAAATTCATAATATTATTCACAGTGGTTTGGTATTGTGATACTGTTGTCTATAGCCCTCACAGTGGTTTGGTATTGTAATACTGTCATGTATAGCCCTCACAGTGGTTTGGTATTGTAATACTGTCATGTATAGCCCTCACAGTGGTTTGGTATTGTGATACTGTTGTCTATAGCCCTCACAGTGGTTTGGTATTGTGATACTGTTGTCTATAGCCCTCACAGTGGTTTGGTATTGTAATACTGTTGTCTATAGCCCTCACAGTGGTTTGGTATTGTGATACTGTTGTCTATAGCCCTCACAGTGGTTTGGTATTGTGATACTGTTGTCTATAGCCCTCACAGTGGTTTGGTATTGTGATACTGTTGTCTATAGCCCTCACAGTGGTTTGGTATTGTGATACTGTTGTCTATAGCCCTCACAGTGGTTTGGTATTGTAATACTGTTGTCTATAGCCCTCACAGTGGTTTGGTATTGTAATACTGTCATGTATAGCCCTCACAGTGGTTTGGTATTGTGATACTGTTGTCTATAGCCCTCACAGTGGTTTGGTATTGTGATACTGTTGTCTATAGCCCTCACAGTGGTTTGGTATTGTAATACTGTTGTCAAATCAAATCGAATCAAATGTATTTGTCACATACACATGGTTAGCAGATGTTAATGCGAGTGTAGCGAAATGCTTGTGCTTCTAGTTCCGACATTGCAGTAATAACCAACGAGTAATCTAACCTATAGCCCTCACAGTGGTTTGGTATTGTGATACTGTTGTCTATAGCCCTCACAGTGGTTTGGTATTGTGATACTGTTGTCTATAGCCCTCACAGTGGTTTGGTATTGTAATACTGTCATGTATAGCCCTCACAGTGGTTTGGTATTGTGATACTGTTGTCTATAGCCCTCACAGTGGTTTGGTATTGTAATACTGTTGTCTATAGCCCTCACAGTGGTTTGGTATTGTAATACTGTCATGTATAGCCCTCACAGTGGTTTGGTATTGTGATACTGTTGTCTATAGCCCTCACAGTGGTTTGGTATTGTGATACTGTTGTCTATAGCCCTCACAGTGGTTTGGTATTGTGATACTGTTGTCTATAGCCCTCACAGTGGTTTGGTATTGTGATACTGTTGTCTATAGCCCTCACAGTGGTTTGGTATTGTAATACTGTTGTCTATAGCCCTCACAGTGGTTTGGTATTGTGATACTGTTGTCTATAGCCCTCACAGTGGTTTGGTATTGTGATACTGTTGTCTATAGCCCTCACAGTGGTTTGGTATTGTAATACTGTTGTCAAATCAAATCGAATCAAATGTATTTGTCACATACACATGGTTAGCAGATGTTAATGCGAGTGTAGCGAAATGCTTGTGCTTCTAGTTCCGACATTGCAGTAATAACCAACGAGTAATCTAACCTATAGCCCTCACAGTGGTTTGGTATTGTAATACTGTCATGTATAGCCCTCACAGTGGTTTGGTATTGTGATACTGTTGTCTATAGTCCCTACAGTGGTTTGGCATTGTAATACTGTTGTCTATAGCCCTCACAGTGGTTTGGTATTGTGATACTGTTGTCTATAGCCCTCACAGTGGTTTGGTATTGTGATACTGTTGTCTATAGCCCTCACAGTGGTTTGGTATTGTAATACTGTCATGTATAGCCCTCACATTGGTTTGGTATTGTGATACTGTTGTCTATAGCCCTCACAGTGGTTTGGTATTGTAATACTGTCATGTATAGCCCTCACAGTGGTTTGGTATTGTGATACTGTTGTCTATAGCCCTCACAGTGGTTTGGTATTGTGATACTGTTGTCTATAGCCCTCACAGTGGTTTGGTATTGTAATACTGTTGTCTATAGCCCTCACAGTGGTTTGGTATTGTGATACTGTTGTCTATAGCCCTCACAGTGGTTTGGTATTGTGATACTGTTGTGTATAGCCCTCACAGTGGTTTGGTATTGTAATACTGTTGTCTATAGCCCTCACAGTGGTTTGGTATTGTAATACTGTTGTCTATAGCCCTCACAGTGGTTTGGTATTGTGATACTGTTGTCTATAGCCCTCACAGTGGTTTGGTATTGTGATACTGTTGTCTATAGCCCTCACAGTGGTTTGGTATTGTAATACTGTTGTCAAATCAAATCGAATCAAATGTATTTGTCACATACACATGGTTAGCAGATGTTAATGCGAGTGTAGCGAAATGCTTGTGCTTCTAGTTCCGACATTGCAGTAATAACCAACGAGTAATCTAACCTATAGCCCTCACAGTGGTTTGGTATTGTGATACTGTTGTCTATAGCCCTCACAGTGGTTTGGTATTGTGATACTGTTGTCTATAGCCCTCACAGTGGTTTGGTATTGTAATACTGTCATGTATAGCCCTCACAGTGGTTTGGTATTGTGATACTGTTGTCTATAGCCCTCACAGTGGTTTGGTATTGTAATACTGTTGTCTATAGCCCTCACAGTGGTTTGGTATTGTAATACTGTCATGTATAGCCCTCACAGTGGTTTGGTATTGTGATACTGTTGTCTATAGCCCTCACAGTGGTTTGGTATTGTGATACTGTTGTCTATAGCCCTCACAGTGGTTTGGTATTGTGATACTGTTGTCTATAGCCCTCACAGTGGTTTGGTATTGTGATACTGTTGTCTATAGCCCTCACAGTGGTTTGGTATTGTAATACTGTTGTCAAATCAAATCGAATCAAATGTATTTGTCACATACACATGGTTAGCAGATGTTAATGCGAGTGTAGCGAAATGCTTGTGCTTCTAGTTCCGACATTGCAGTAATAACCAACGAGTAATCTAACCTATAGCCCTCACAGTGGTTTGGTATTGTGATACTGTTGTCTATAGCCCTCACAGTGGTTTGGTATTGTGATACTGTTGTCTATAGCCCTCACAGTGGTTTGGTATTGTGATACTGTTGTCTATAGCCCTCACAGTGGTTTGGTATTGTAATACTGTTGTCTATAGCCCTCTACAGTGGTTTGGTATTGTGATACTGTTGTCTATAGCCCTCACAGTGGTTTGGTATTGTAATACTGTTGTCTATAGCCCTCACAGTGGTTTGGTATTGTAATACTGTCATGTATAGCCCTCACAGTGGTTTGGTATTGTGATACTGTTGTCTATAGCCCTCACAGTGGTTTGGTATTGTGATACTGTTGTCAAATCAAATCGAATCAAATGTATTTGTCACATACACATGGTTAGCAGATGTTAATGCGAGTGTAGCGAAATGCTTGTGCTTCTAGTTCCGACATTGCAGTAATAACCAACGAGTAATCTAACCTATAGCCCTCACAGTGGTTTGGTATTGTGATACTGTTGTCTATAGCCCTCACAGTGGTTTGGTATTGTGATACTGTTGTCTATAGCCCTCACAGTGGTTTGGTATTGTGATACTGTTGTCTATAGCCCTCACAGTGGTTTGGTATTGTGATACTGTTGTCTATAGCCCTCACAGTGGTTTGGTATTGTGATAATGTTGTCTATAGCCCTCACAGTGATTTGGTATTGTGATACTGTTGTCTATAGCCCTCACAGTGGTTTGGTATTGTAATACTGTCATGTATAGCCCTCACAGTGGTTTGGTATTGTAATACTGTTGTCAAATCAAATCGAATCAAATGTATTTGTCACATACACATGGTTAGCAGATGTTAATGCGAGTGTAGCGAAATGCTTGTGCTTCTAGTTCCGACATTGCAGTAATAACCAACGAGTAATCTAACCTATAGCCCTCACAGTGGTTTGGTATTGTAATACTGTCATGTATAGCCCTCACAGTGGTTTGGTATTGTGATACTGTTGTCTATAGCCCTCACAGTGGTTTGGTATTGTGATACTGTTGTCTATAGCCCTCACAGTGGTTTGGTATTGTAATACTGTTGTCAAATCAAATCGAATCAAATGTATTTGTCACATACACATGGTTAGCAGATGTTAATGCGAGTGTAGCGAAATGCTTGTGCTTCTAGTTCCGACATTGCAGTAATAACCAACGAGTAATCTAACCTATAGCCCTCACAGTGGTTTGGTATTGTGATACTGTTGTCTATAGCCCTCACAGTGGTTTGGTATTGTGATACTGTTGTCTATAGCCCTCACAGTGGTTTGGTATTGTAATACTGTCATGTATAGCCCTCACAGTGGTTTGGTATTGTAATACTGTCATGTATAGCCCTCACAGTGGTTTGGTATTGTGATACTGTTGTCTATAGCCCTCACAGTGGTTTGGTATTGTGATACTGTTGTCTATAGCCCTCACAGTGGTTTGGTATTGTGATACTGTTGTCTATAGCCCTCACAGTGGTTTGGTATTGTGATACTGTTGTCTATAGCCCTCACAGTGGTTTGGTATTGTGATACTGTTGTCTATAGCCCTCACAGTGGTTTGGTATTGTAATACTGTTGTCTATAGCCCTCACAGTGGTTTGGTATTGTGATACTGTTGTCTATAGCCCTCACAGTGGTTTGGTATTGTAATACTGTTGTCTATAGCCCTCACAGTGGTTTGGTATTGTAATACTGTCATGTATAGCCCTCACAGTGGTTTGGTATTGTGATACTGTTGTCTATAGCCCTCACAGTGGTTTGGTATTGTAATACTGTCATGTATAGCCCTCACAGTGGTTTGGTATTGTGATACTGTTGTCTATAGCCCTCACAGTGGTTTGGTATTGTAATACTGTTGTCAAATCAAATCGAATCAAATGTATTTGTCACATACACATGGTTAGCAGATGTTAATGCGAGTGTAGCGAAATGCTTGTGCTTCTAGTTCCGACATTGCAGTAATAACCAACGAGTAATCTAACCTATAGCCCTCACAGTGGTTTGGTATTGTGATACTGTTGTCTATAGCCCTCACAGTGGTTTGGTATTGTGATACTGTTGTCTATAGCCCTCACAGTGGTTTGGTATTGTAATACTGTCATGTATAGCCCTCACAGTGGTTTGGTATTGTGATACTGTTGTCTATAGCCCTCACAGTGGTTTGGTATTGTAATACTGTTGTCTATAGCCCTCACAGTGGTTTGGTATTGTGATACTGTTGTCTATAGCCCTCACAGTGGTTTGGTATTGTGATACTGTTGTCTATAGCCCTCACAGTGGTTTGGTATTGTGATACTGTTGTCTATAGCCCTCACAGTGGTTTGGTATTGTGAATACTGTCATCGTATAGCCCTCACATTGGTTTGGTATTGTGATACTGTTGTCTATAGCCCTCACAGTGGTTTGGTATTGTGATACTGTCTATAGCCCTCACTGTGGTTTGGTATTGTGATACTGTTGTTTATAGCCTCACAGTGGTTTATATTGTGATACTGTTGTCTATAGCCCTCACAGTGGTTTGGTATTGTGATACTGTTGTCTATAGCCCTCACAGTGGTTTGGTATTGTGATACTGTTGTCTATCGCCCCCTACAGTGGTTTGGTATTGTGATACTGTTGTCTATAGCCCTCAAGTGGTTTGGTATTGTAATACTGTCATGGAGCAGTCTCTCACATTGGTTTGGTATTGTGATACTGTTGTCTATAGCCCTCACAGTGGTTTGGTATTGTGATACTGTTGTCTATAGCCCTCACAGTGGTTTGGTATTGTGATACTGTTGTCTATAGCCCTCACAGTGGTTTGGTATTGTGATACTGTTGTCTATAGCCCTCACAGTGGTTTGGTATTGTGATACTGCTGTCTATATCTCTACAGTGGTTTGGTATTGTGATACTGTTGTCTATAGCCCTCACAGTGGTTTGGTATTGTAATACTGTTGTCAAATCAAATCGAATCAAATGTATTTGTCACATACACATGGTTAGCAGATGTTAATGTTAGTGTAGCGAAATGCTTGTGCTTCTAGTTCCGACATTGCAGTAATAACCAAAGAGTAATCTAACCTATAGCCCTCACAGTGGTTTGGTATTGTGATACTGTTGTCTATAGCCCTCACAGTGGTTTGGTATTGTAATGCTGTTATGTATAGCCCTCACAGTGGTTTGGTATTTTAATGCTGTTATGTATAGCCCTCACAGTGGTTTGGTATTGTAATGCTGTTATGTTTAGCCCTCACAGTGGTTTGGTATTGTAATGCTTTTATGCCATCAAACCCCTGCAACCTATCCAGAACGCTGCAGCCCGCCTGGTTCTCTCATGTCACCCCGCTCCTCCACACACTGCACTGGTTTCCAGTCGAAGCTCACATCCACTACAAGATCATGGTGCTTACCTACAGACCAGCAAGAGGAACTGCCCCTCCCTATGCTCAAACCCTACACCCCATCCCGAGCTCTCCGCTCTGCCACATCTGGTCTCTTGGCCCTCCTACCCCTATGGGAGGGCAGGTCCCGTTCAGCCCAGTCCAAGCTCTTCTCTGGCCTGGCGCCGTAGTGGTGGAACCAGCTTCCCCCTGAAGTTAGGACAACATTCCCTGCCCAACTTACAAAACCCCCTGCATCTCTGCCTCCTCAATGAGTATCTTAAATAATCCCCCTCCTCACCCCGACCCCCCCCACTTCTAGCTCTGACTTTGCTGACAGCCACTTTATTGAGGAAAAGTGTATTTAATATGCCTGTGATATGTGGTTGTCCCACCTAGCTATCTTCAGATGAATGCACTCACTTCAAGTCGCTCTGGATAAGAGTGTCTGCTGAATGACTAAACATTTTACATTGAAATGTCTTGCTCTTACGGGGTTTAGCGTTGAGTGGCTTGACGTGAGCCTTGTGTACGAAGCGGTGTTTCCTGTAGAGCAGTGTGTTCCTATGAACATGTCCAGACCTCGGAGTAGCAACCGGTCTCAATCACGTCACCTCGACTCAGCTGGAGCTCATCACAACCTACTGGGTTGTGGTCCACTACAGCCTCACAGGATCCGCTTACTGCAAGGGGAGGGGAGAGGAGAGGGGGTTGGAGGAAATACCTAGTATGTGTAATGAACACTGGCCATGGCATGAGTGTAGTGTGCTGTAGAACCCTGTCGGTTCCTGCCCTCACCTATAGGGTGATGAAACTGTCATCTCTCTGAAGGGTTAGGTTTAGGGTAAGGGCCTCACCTACAGGGTGATGAAACTGTCATCTCTCTGAAGGGTTAGGTTTAGGGTAAGGGCCTCACCTATAGGGTGATGAAACTGTCCTCTCTCTGAAGGGTTAGGTTTAGGGTAAGGGCCTCACCTATAGGGTGATGAAACTGTCATCTCTCTGAAGGGTTAGGTTTAGGGTAAGGGCCTCACCTATAGGGTGATGAAACTGTCCTCACTCTGAAGGGTTAGGTTTAGGGTAAGGGCCTCACCTATAGGGTGATGAAACTGTCCTCTCTCTGAAGGGTTAGGGTAAGGGCCTCACCTATAGGGTGATGAAACTGTCATCTCTCTGAAGGGTTAGGTTTAGGGTAAGGGCCTCACCTATAGGGTGATGAAACTGTCCTCTCTCTGAAGGGTTAGGTTTAGGGTAAGGGCCTCACCTATAGGGTGATGAAACTGTCATCTCTCTGAAGGGTTAGGTTTAGGGTAAGGGTCTCACCTATAGGGTGATGAAACTGTCATCTCTCTGAAGGGTTAGGTTTAGGGTAAGGGTCTCACCTACAGGGTGATGAAACTGTCATCTCTCTGAGGGGTTAGGTTTAGGGTAAGGGTCTCACCTACAGGGTGATGAAACTGTCATCTCTCTGAGGGGTTAGGTTTAGGGTAAGGGTCTCACCTATAGGGTGATGAAACTGTCCTCTCTCTGAAGGGTTAGGTTTAGGGTAAGGGCCTCACCTATAGGGTGATGAAACTGTCATCTCTCTGAAGGGTTAGGTTTAGGGTAAGGGCCTCACCTATAGGGTGATGAAACTGTCCTCACTCTGAAGGGTTAGGTTTAGGGTAAGGGCCTCACCTATAGGGTGATGAAACTGTCCTCTCTCTGAAGGGTTAGGGTAAGGGCCTCACCTATAGGGTGATGAAACTGTCATCTCTCTGAAGGGTTAGGTTTAGGGTAAGGGCCTCACCTATAGGGTGATGAACTGTCCTCTCTGAAGGGTTAGGTTTAGGGTAAGGGCCTCACCTATAGGGTGATGAAACTGTCATCTCTCTGAAGGGTTAGGTTTAGGAGTAGGGTCTCACCTATAGGGTGATGAAACTGTCATCTCTCTGAAGGGTTAGGTTTAGGGTAAGGGTCTCACCTACAGGGTGATGAAACTGTCATCTCTCTGAGGGGTTAGGTTTAGGGTAAGGGTCTCACCTACAGGGTTGTCAAACTGGCATCTCTCCGAAGGGTTAGGTTTAGGGTAAGGGCCTCACCTATAGGGTGATGAAACTGTCCTCTCTCTGAATGGTTAGGTTTAGGGTAAGGGCCTCACCTATAGGGTGATGAAACTGTCCTCTCTCTGAAGGGTTAGGTTTAGGGTAAGGGCCTCACCTATAGGGTGATGAAACTGTCATCTCTCTGAGGGGTTAGGTTTAGGGTAAGGGCCTCACCTATAGGGTGATCAAACTGTCATCTCTCTGAGGGGTTAGGTTTAGGGTAAGGGCCTCACCTACAGGGTGGTCAAAATGTCCTCTCTCTGAAGGGTTAGGTTTAAGGTTAGGTTTAGGGTTAGATTTAGGGTTAGGTTTAGGACTAGGTTTAGGGTTAGGGTTAGGGTTAGGTTTAGGTTTAGGTTTAGGGTAAGGGCCACACCTATAGGGTGGTCAAATTGTCCTCTCTGAAGGGTTAGGTTTAGGGGTTAGGGTTTAGGGTAAAGGGCCTCACCTATAGGGTGGTCAAATTGTCCTCTCTCTGAAGTGTTAGGTTTAGGGTTAGGTTTAGGGTAAGGGCCTCACCTATAGGTTGGTCAAATTGTCCTCTCTCTGAAGGGTTAGGTTTAGGGTAAGGGCCTCACCTATAGGGTGATCAAATTGTCCTCTCTCTGAAGGGTTAGGTTTAGGGTAAGGGCCTCACCTATAGGGTGATGAAACTGTCCTCTCTCTGAATGGTTAGGTTTAGGGTAAGGGCCTCACCTATAGGGTGATGAAACTGTCCTCTCTCTGAAGGGTTAGGTTTAGGGTAAGGGCCTCACCTATAGGGTGATCAAACTGTCATCTCTCTGAGGGGTTAGGTTTAGGGTAAGGGCCTCACCTACAGGGTGGTCAAAATGTCCTCTCTCTGAAGGGTTAGGTTTAAGGTTAGGTTTAGGGTTAGATTTAGGGTTAGGTTTAGGACTAGGTTTAGGGTTAGGGTTAGGGTTAGGTTTAGGTTTAGGTTTAGGGTAAGGGCCACACCTATAGGGTGGTCAAATTGTCCTCTCTCTGAAGGGTTAGGTTTAGGGTTAGGTTTAGGGTAAGGGCCTCACCTATAGGGTGGTCAAATTGTCCTCTCTCTGAAGTGTTAGGTTTAGGGTTAGGTTTAGGGTAAGGGCCTCACCTATAGGTTGGTCAAATTGTCCTCTCTCTGAAGGGTTAGGTTTAGGGTAAGGGCCTCACCTATAGGGTGATCAAATTGTCCTCTCTCTGAAGGGTTAGGTTTAGGGTAAGGGCCTCACCTATAGGGTGATCAAATTGTCCTCTCTCTGAAGGGTTAGGTTTAGGGTTAGGTTTAGGGTAAGGGTAAGGGCCTCACCTATAGGTTGGTCAAATTGTCCTCTCTCTGAAGGGTTAGGTTTAGGGTAAGGGCCTCACCTATAGGGTGATCAAATTGTCCTCTCTCTGAAGGGTTAGGTTTAGGGTAAGGGCCTCACCTATAGGGTGATCAAATTGTCCTCTCTCTGAAGGGGAGCATCCGGCACAGTCAGAGTACTTCCTCAGAAACCACCTACACAAACAGGAAACACATCAGCTTGGGACAAAATGGCTGCCATATTTCCCTACAAAATATAAGACGAGAGGAAACACAAGTGTGAAAATGAAGGATAGAGGTTGATAGCTTATAGGGTGACTGAGTATGTCACTGTGTCATGTTATAAGGTGTACATACAGCATAGGATGTAT